>NW_028222487.1:22500-38000 GCF_056783735.1 Eptatretus burgeri | reverse complement strand
TTTAATTAAATAAACATGTTGTGTGTGGGGGAACTAATTAACTAATCACTAATTATGTGAATATGGGTGGAGCTTGTGTGTGTGTGGAGCTTGTGTGGAGCTTGTGTGGAGCTTGTGTGGAGCTTGTGTGGAGCTTGTGTGGAGCTTGTGTGGGGTTTGTGTGTGGTGGGGTTTGTGTGGGGTTTGCGTGGGTGGGGCTTGTGTGGGTGGAGGCAAAACAGGGCGGAGGCAAAACATTTCAATTTATCTTTGTCTTTTGTAATTCCTGTGAATAAAATGAACCTAAAATCTCTTCCCCTTCCAAATCATATATCTTATAAGTCCAAGGAACCGTATCTATTACATCAACAATTTTAAAAAGCTCGTTGGTCCATCTTTTCGTATAACCTTTTTCAAAATGAGATTTCCACCTATATATTCTTACGATATCACCAACTTTGAACTTAGGTTTTCTGACATTAATCTCTTTTTCATATTTTAATTTTGTAAATGTTTCTGATGGTTTCATATTTGTTGCCGTGTGAATCGTGTCATTATACTTATCCACAATATCCTGAATAAAAGATGACCATTGTTGTGAACCGAGTTGTGTGAATTTTTTATATAGTCTCTCTTTTAAGGTACGATTAAAACGTTCAACAACAACTGCCTTCCCTTCATTAAAGGTACTGTATAATGTAATACTGTTATTTTTTAGAAAATTCATAAATGTCTTGTTATAAAACTCTCTACCCTCATCAGTCCACAATTTTTTAGGTTTTCTCTTACTTTTATTAAATATCTGTTGAAAAGCTAACATAAGAGTATTACCTGTTTTGTTTTTTAAAGGGACAACCCACACATATCGACTCCTCAAATCAATAATGGTTAAAACATACTTGTACCCCTTATCATTATTGAGTTCAATCAAATCAGCAGACCAGATATAATCTACTTCCTTGGAATAAACTTTCCTTCTCTGAAACTTTGTGAATATTGGTTTATGTAATTCATCAGCTAATTGCTCTTCAATCTTAATGACATCATTAGAGCTTACAAGTTTTTTGAATTTCCAAGTCCAAGTTTCAATTTAGCACTGATCATCTTCTTCACAATGAACCGATCAACTTTTTCTCTCAAGGTTGGATTTTGTATCAGAGACAAATTATACAACATTTCTCTATCGGCTTCATGCTTTTCTTCCAACGTTGTGGTATTCCCATAATCAATATCGTGTCTCATGCACACTTCATCAACTCTATTGATAGGCTGACTCCAGGATTTAGGATTGTCTGCCTCATCTAATCTTTTATCCAAGTTTGTGCCTGGACCACAGAAAGAATACCCTGGAAGATGTAATTCCCCTGGTATTCCAGTAGTTGTAAATTTACTTCCTGATAAAAACTTTTGTATATCTCCTCCGAGTTTGTGTTTGGAGATAAATTGATTTTTTTTTGAACCACACACCGAACATATACCTTTTTGGATAACCCTGTTATTTTTACTTTTAATATATGAAATATTTTTAGTATTAGTTTTCTTTTTACATTTGAGACAATAACTCATTTATTTATGTGAAAAAGTCCTGCAGAGTGCAAAAACCTTTTTAGTTTCCAACATGCACATTTGAATCTTAATTTTTAAAACATAAAGAATCCTAAGAAATGCCTTCACTCTCTCCTCCATTTATTTAAGAAAAAACTTGAATTAAAATGAATAGCTTGACGATGTCAATAGTCTTGAAGAAAATATTGCAAATAGACTTGTCAATTCTTTGTTTTCCTCCTCGGTGGGTTGAGTTATTTTCTGTAATACCACCAATCTTTTTGAATCTCACTGGTTTCCATATTTTGATATTTATTTTGTCTCGCTCTTTCCTCCCTCTCCTCCCTCTCTCTCTTCTCTTTTTCCTCCTTCTCTTTCTTCTCCCTCTCCTCCTTCTCTCTCTTCTCTCTTTCCTCCTTCTCTTTCTTCTCCCTCTCCTCCTTCTCTCTCTTCTCTCTTTCCTCCTTCTCTTTCTTCTCCCTCTCCTCCTTCTCTCTCTTCTCATTTTCCTCCTCTTCCCTCTCTTCTTCAACTCCTTCCTCATCCCTTACTATCCTTGAATCGTTTACACCCCATAGAATATTATACATATATTCATCAGGATTTCTTGTTATTCCTGCATCGAAAATAATTTTTTTACAACAGGAAACCAATAAAATTTCTTTTGAATTTCTAAAAGAGCCTTACCTTTTCTTAACTTTATAATTTTTTCATTATTTAACATTCTAATTAAATCTAAAGTTGTCGGTTTATCAACATCAGCATAATGCCAATCTTTTATTGAAAATACCTCATTCTTATGTTGTAGAACATATTTATTAAAATACCGAATACCCTTTTCTTGAAGGTATGCTTGGACACAGAAATGATAATTTTCTTGAAGCCTTCTTGCTGTCATTTATGTATTAGAAATATATGTTAGAATAATATTATGGCACGAAACACCTCCCCATCTTCCCATAGTTAAATCATTTTGTATTTCCTTACTTATTATATATAATCCTGTTTTTTCTGTTTTCATGAGATAAACAAGGGCAAAACCATTATTATATTTACCCTTATTAAATTCTTTTATTTGTTGTTTACTAATCGTGGACCCACAAAACTCATTCTCGATACCAAGTGGATAATATTCTTCCTTACGAGACTGATTTAATTGTTCCAGGTCTTCGAGGTTAATTTTAAATGACCAATTATACCCTAAATCATTCATATCATACCCCCATTGTTCTATTCTCATACAAACGATATGCCCTTCTTTATAAAAATTTATTTTAATTCGAACTGAGAATTCTGTATGACTTGGAGATAATATCAACACTTCTGTATCTTTGGAATACACAGCCGTTTTATTTAAGGATATATATTGTGATAAATCGCTTAATCTCACCAAGTCATTCGTGTCATTCGGGCTTGGATAATTTTTTAATTTAAAAGCATTTTTCATGTTAATATTTTTGGTTATATTATATTTATGTCGTTCAGCCTGTGCCTTTGTGTAATAATTTGATAAATCAATATCCAGTTCTTGAGATACACCAAAGATAGAACCATCTTTACCAACATAAGTCATTTATATTAGATTAAAAATAATATCATAAAATTTTTTATTTTTGTTGAGTTGAAATAACACATATAGACATAATTGACCACAACACTTGGAATTTAATTCTTGGACTTGAAATGTTTGATAAACACCATTCTGTAAGAATTTTATAACTTCAACAGGTGGTGGAAGGCCAAAACTATCAAAATAATATTTGTCTTGACTATTAAAAATACAAACCCAATGAGAACCGTTCCCATTATTATCTTCTAAGTTCATAATAATATTCTTTGTATGTTTCGGCACATTTGTTAATTCATCTCTCATACAAATAACCACATTATGAATTTTTAATTTCTTACAATATTTGACAAGTTGTAAATTTGATGTTGTATTCTTTCCAAATTTTTCCAACCACTCATCAATGCTCATTTATTTATTAGAAAGATATAATCCATTACCTCTTTTCGTTAATTTTACACCTGCTTGTGCAATAGAAGAAAGCATATCTCCAACTAACAATCTCGCTTTATCAGGCAGACCTTCAAGTTTTTCAGCAAAATCTACAATTACGCCACTTCCACTAATTTGTTTCTCCAACTCTTTGTTATGTCTTTCCAATTCTTTTTGAGCCTGGAGTTGAGCCTTCCTTTCGTTGGCAGTTTTCACCGCTGTTGAAATACCACCCGTCAATGCTCCAACCGCACTTAAACCAGCAAATAAAGGAATTAGAAATGGGAGAAATCCTCCACTCGTCTCTCTTATTGAATATTTTTTCAACATTGGTTTTGTCATTTTAATTTTAAGTGAGCCAGTGTCATTCAAGATTTTAACCTGTTCTCTTGTGAGCAAAACATCAATTCTTACTGCTCCTTTTCTCTGAATTGTATTAACGTTAATCGTACAAGGCTTTTGATTTTGAACACAAGATGATAGTTTATGAAGATTGATTTGATTAACATATACCCCAGTTGGTACTTTGCCACTCATTTATTTAACAAAAAATTATATGAGACTAATCATCACACCATTATCTGTATTAATCTGCAATTCTGTTTCTTCCAAAAGCAAACAATATGTATCAACTTCTTCACTCTCTCCTCTTTCAATGTATAGGGAAGTATCCACTCGATTAGACTTTATAGTTTCCTTTTGCGCGCTCAGGTCAAACGCATAGATTGTATACAAACTTTTAAATGCTGTCATATCCAAAATAGGTTCTTTATTTCCATTACTTTCACACACCTTTTGGTAAGACTTGTATGCTTCAGCAAAATCATTTTTTCCCAATTAATTTCCAATCTATCTCGTGGATAAAATGTTCCATCTAGAGAAACGCGAAGTTGTTTCACCTTAGCATTATCACTCAATGCATTATTCTTATCAGTCGCAGTATCACCATCTGGCTTTTTAAAAATGATCCACAGATATCGTGGCTTTCCTTCCAGAACACCCAAATTCCACGTGTAAGTAGTTTGATTGAGTTTAACGTGTTGACATCTTCTTTTGAGGTATGATACACTGAGTGGTTTCTTTGAGTTAAGTCTTCGATTCAACATCTCTTCTGTTTTAAGATTAGGAGTATATTCACTGATATACCAACTCATCTCCTCAATCACAAATTTATTCTGTTCACCAAAAGCACTAGCAACACCAAAAAGCAATCGATTTTCATTATCATTCCTTTGTAGTTGAAATCTAATTTTAAGACCATACAGAACTTTATCATGATCACAAAATCCAAATATACCTTTAAGAGGAACCGCCACAGTAAAACTATTTTCTGCTTTTGTATCATCATTATACGCTCCTTTCCTTTGAATATATCCAGGGTCTGTGTTTGTTCCCGTTGACATATCAGGAATAAAACCTTCGACAGACCCCTTTCCCATTCTATCACTGAATGTTTAGAGTGTAAATTTTATCATTTCAGATACAGCAGAGACATAATCAACCGCTTCAACTTCTTGTGTTCCAATATACAAACGCACACTATCAAACATTTTCCAGAAGAAATCATTTACAAGTGTAGCGTTTGTGTTATTCCCAGCTTTAGTGAATTTAAATTTACACAACAAGAAACTTTCGGAGAGATTCAAATAGGTTTGTTGATTATTTATTTCAAAACTTTTTGTACCATTTGTATTCCAGTCTGTTCCAGTTATTGCATTTACCTTGAAGTAATCTTCTTTTTTAGTGGAGTTTGAGATAATAATAGTATCATCCAAATCATAGATACTATCAATTGCTTCCATACTTGTATTTATTTAGGAAAAAAGATGTTAAAACTTTTGAAACCCTGATCCAAGTATTTGAATTATTTTCTGTCGTTCTTGGCGGGACAACTGAGTTTTGCCTTTCTTAATTTCTTTTATTGCTTGTAATTTATGAGATTCCTTCTGAGCATCTTTTATACTCTTTACAGCACCTGCTACATTTCCCACAGCAGAAGCAGTTGAACCAATTAGATCTTTATGTTTAAGAATAGTTGAACCAATACCCATGAGAGTATCAATTATCCCATCTCCTCTAAATTGATGTCCAACACCCCTTTGTCTCTTAGGTTTATAGTATCCTCTACCAAGATACATACCTTCACCCTTGTAGTATGGGGAAAGGAACATCCCATCCCCTGTAATTATTTTATATTTTCCCAACTCGTGTTTCCTCACAATAACCATCGTATTTATTTATTGGAAAACTTCACGTAGGTGAATTCTGATAGATATAACTTCTCCATTAAAAGAAATCACACGATTATCTTGGTCGGTTATCCTAAAATTTACTCTGTGTATGGTTTTTCCTGACACAGGTATATAAACCAAATTTTTGGGTTCCATATTGAATTTATAACCAATTGGGGTTGAGTATGCGCTGAATGAAAATATTGTATTTGTTTTTTTTCCATCATTATAAGCACCATCAATCAAATCACAGTGAATTAACACCGAATTTATTCCTGAGGATATTTGAATGACATTATCACTGTAAAACGTCCCATTAGTTTCAATCTTTTTTGAGGAGAAACCCAATAACTCTCGAAATGAATTATCAATTGTGAAATCAACCTTGTAGTTATTTGTAACTTTAATCGTTGATTTTGAAGTATGTTTTTGAATGTTTATAACAATATTTTTTGGTTCATCACCCTGTTCTTTCATAAGACGAGCAATTTCGGAAGATATTTGAGAAATCTCATATGCTCCGGGTGAGACTGTTATCGTTTTGTATCCACTTCTGGGATTATAACTAAACTTGTCATTTTTATCAGTTATATTAAATAAGGTATTATAAGTTTCCATGGACAATAAAGATGCCTCATATTCTTTTGTTGTGTCAAGTTGTAGTGGGTATGGGAATGAAGATGTGTGGTCGCTTGTTGTGAAATTGAAACTAAGGATTGTGCTTCTCATCTTATTTAATATGACATAAAATGTCTTTATATTGATATTTATTAATTATTTTCATGTTCATCAACTGGTCTAAAATGGCTGATGCTTCATTAAAACAATTGTTATTTCCAGCCTTCTTACTGCCTAACAACAACAACAGTCTGTTAACTAATTGCGATGGGTCATTTGGAAGAAAACTAACACCTGAACCAAGGATACTTAAAGCCTGAATAATGTGTTTCTCTTTCTCATTCTTCCTACTTTTACCAGAAAGAATAACCTTATAATTTAGAGTGTTCAGCAGATCAATATATACTCTATCATCATTATTTTCCATATCCAATGGTTTATCAATATACTTTGATTCATCCCTCACAGTTGAACCTTGTCTTCCATCTTTTGTGAGAAGAAACATTAATCTCGGAGTTAGTTTAACAGGGGGTTGAGCAGAACCCAAGAACCTTAATTCATCATTAAATATCAATACCTTTTCTTGAACAAGATGAAATATTGCTGGTTGTTCTGTTGGAATGAGTCCTGCTTTGGTTTTTGAATCCGCTGAATATTCATTGTTTTGAACAGCATTCACAATATAATCAGGGGGTTGATTAATCTCTTCCAGTTGTTGAAATAAACCTTCATCATCATTTTCTAATTCTCCTAAATGCTCTAATTCTTCCTCCGTCATTTGACTGAAATCTTTTAACATTTGAAGTTTTTTAGGAGTATATTCTACTGTGGGAACTGTGGAAACATCTTTCATTTTTTCTTGGGAAGTTTTTAAAAGTGGTTTAAAAAATTTCTCTTGTTTTCTTTCAAATGCTTCTTCGCCCGTTAGTTTCTGTCTGCGTTTCTTCTTTATGTTTTCCTGTTGTTTTACAACTTTTGAAACCAACTCTTGATGTTCCTTAAATCTTCTTGCTCTTTCTTTTACATCCATTTATTTATTGTAAAATATAATTTAATGAATTGTAAAGATCAACAGGGAAATTTTCCTTTTCTTCATCATTCAAGTAGATGTGTTCAAATAAATCCTTTTCTTTAAATATTTCATCAAATTCTTTATTAACATTAATGCGAGTTGTAATTTCTTCTTCACTAATACTTGCATCTCTTCTTTTCATACGTTTGCGTTGAGTTACTTCATCAACATCAAAACCGAATGATAAAATATTCACTCCGCTCAGATATTTAATAATTTGTCTCGTTCCTTCTGGATTAGTTTCTAATATCCCAACACCACCAGATTTTAGTTTCCTTAACTCACTCTTACAATGTGAATATTTTGTTGTACCAAGAGAAACCTCCTCAAATATTTGTCCTTCATTCCTCAATCGCATATGTTCCTCCACTGAAATATAGTGATAATCTTCACCTTTTACTTCTCCAGGTCTTATTGCTCTAGTTGTTGTTGATACAATGCGTATCACGGGGTGTTTTTTAAGTAAATTTACAATATTCTCATTTGTACTACACAAGAACCTTGATTTATGAAAGTTTTTTCCAGAAGCAGATTTCCCCACAAGATTTATAATAATAGTTGTCATTTATATATGTAATTGTTTATAAAACAAAAAATATATCCCTTAATATCTCATCTTGTTTCACAACAATATATTTATATTTTTCAGTCGTGTGCTTCATGTAATCCTCAAATGTATTTTTACTACATAATGTAGAACAATTATCTCTCCAAAAATTATTGATATCTATTGAATTTAACTTGAATAAAATAAAAGTATTAGCATTGTTTCTGATGGAACGACGAGGAAGTTGAAAGTACGATTGACTAAGATAAATACAATTACAAGAAGAATGCCTCCCTCTTGTGTAGTAGCTGTCCATTACCGTTTGGTTTCTCTCATTAACACAATCATCAAAGATAACGAGGTTCTTTTTTGATTTATCCAAATCTTGGGGAGACGGTATATCGTCCGTATTATCACTAAGAATACAAGTTATAGGATTTGATTTCTTTTTACATCTCTGTGTATCACAAAATAGTTGAATTATATCTTCAATGTTATAATCATTTAGGTTTTTTTGACGTTTAAATAAACCGATTATATCTTCTTTTTGAAGACCAGCATTAAAACCTTGTGAGAGTAGTTGATACTCTGGTTGAAAACTCGACTTTGTGAAAATTATTAAATTATCATAATCTAAAAAGTTGGGAGTGAGGAGCATTTTTAAAAGTAAGCAGGTTTTTCCACATCCACTTGAACCAACTATGAGACATCTTAATGAATTTGGGAGATTTTTATGGTTGTTAAATTTTATCTTATTTTCCCAAATAGGTAAAAAATCATTCATTTATATATTTGAAAAACAGGTTATTTAATTTATTATTGGCTTTTTAGAAACTCTATATTTTATCCTAAGTTCAGGTTTAATTTCAAGATAATCCATTATTTTATTTATACAATATCTTGTGTTGATATTTCCCTGAAAATTACATCCATGAATAATATACAACAACAATCCTTTGAACATTTCTCTTATACGTTCAGTTTCTTCCCTTGTAAGGAAAGGTGTGTTATCACCCTCATACTTTACATTCATTTCTCTAATCAATCTTGTAAAGTAATTCATTTTTGGTGTAAATCTAAAAGAATTATTTTCCTTTTTATATTTTTTATTATCATTAATTAGAAGATAATCACAGAATATACATTGTTTGTAGGCTTTTGACTCTGTGTTTAATCCCCGTCTTTCACACGCAGGACAATTCTCAAATTTGTCATATGGAGAATCAGGAAAGTCTAGCATATTTATAAAGTAAAACTTTACTTAAACTGAAATTCATCTATACTTTCAGTTGTATATTACCATCGATATCGATATACTTTTTTTCATTATCAGATTCAACGACAACATTTTTTATATTAAAGGTAATTTTAAAATGATCGTTAATTACTATTGAACGAAATGTCATTTCACCTGATATATTAACATCCTTTATTTCATCAGGATTTACATCTTTAGGGTTGTTGAAAAAAATACAAATTTCTCCTTGCATATTACAGATGGTCTTATCTTTTCTTTCTAAAGCTTCATCCATAAGGTTTTTGTTTTTTGATACTTTTTCTTGTTTCATTGCTTTTTCTAGTTTTGAATATATTACCAGAAGGAGAGGAGAAACTTTTGTTAGAGATACTTTAATTGATGTTCTACCAGGTATACTAAAAGCCCTTCCACTGAAGGAAATTGAAGAACTCGTATTATTTACCATAATAGTTTTTATCCAATAGTTGTTATATTTATCTTTGTTCAATTTTACATCCTTGATATATTTCTCAGTATCTTTAACAAATGAAGAGATTGATTGAAACTTGTCTTTTGTGTCTTGAAACATTGTATTTATTAAGTGAAAAAGTTGGAGGATAAAATGGTTTTAAGCACAGATTCACCTGTAAAACAAACGAAATTTTCATCAAGAAAATTTTAGTTTAAGCAAAGATTTATTATATAAATATGGTGAATACAACATACTGCGATGTTTGTAATCACGAATATAAACATTATAGAAAACACCTCCGAACCAACAAACACACATTTAATCTGTTTCATAAAATATCTCCTCTTGAGTTGGAAAGAAAACATTGTGATATCTGTTCAAAGGATGTTTTGAAGAGTAGTTATAATAAACATCTTCAATCACAAAAACACAAGAAAAATGAGTTTAAAGTAAAGGGAGACTATTATATTGAAAACACTGATGGGGCATTTAAAGGGCATATAAAAATAAGGATTTTTCAATTTGGAGAACCCGGTCCATCATCAATAGCTGAATCAATTGAAATAGTGAAACCCGATGTTGAAAAATTTATTAAAAAGACATTAAAAGAAATGAAAACTTTAAAGTTTTATATGGGAGTGAAAATGAATATGAAAAGACAAGATGAAGAACAAACTCCTTATATGAGAACAGATCTTCATTTTATAACATCATTTCAAGATTTTTTGAATAGTGGGGTTTATGAAGAACTATCAAGACAAGAGGAGGATGTTGATAATACAGTGGTAGGAAGTGGATTCAATATTTAAAAAAATCATCTTTTTAGATATACACATTCTAAAATCAAACCCTCTTAAAGCTTCTTCTTATATTGAATTACCAAAAGAAATTAAACTAAAGAAGGCAGTTGTTAATATTAAGAACAATGATAATAAATGTTTTCTCTGGTCTGTTCTTGCTCACTTACATCCACCAAAATGTAATTCAGAAAGAGTAAAACAATATATGAAATATGAGAATACCTTGGACATTAAAGATTTTAAATTCCCAATGCCACTAACAGATATTCCTAAATTTGAGAAAAAGAATAATCTTTCTATTAATGTATATGGATTAACGGATACAAACAAAGTTCAAATATTAAAAATTTCAAACAACTATAAAAATGAAGAAACACACATTGATCTTTTATATTTTAGTGTTGGAAAGAATTCACATTACACATACATCAATAATTTATCAAGATTAATCTCTTCTCAGGTATTCAGAACAGCAAACAAAATATATCCTTGTAAGCGATGTCTTAATTCATTTCATACAAAAGAACGATTAGAACAACATTCAAAATATTGTAGTAATCATAAATCAGCTGAAATTACAATGCCTAAACCTGGTGAAAAGATTTCTTTTGAAGATTATAATAAATCTATCATGCACCCATTTGTGATATACGCTGATTTTCAGTGTATCCTTAAAAAGATTAATACTGCTTCTCCTAATCCAAAAGAATCATATACAAATAAATATCAAAAACATATTCCTTGTGGTTTCTGTTATTATATCAAATCATCTGTTGGAGAAAAGTATAAGAAACTTGAACATTATCGTGGAAAAAAAGCTTCACAAGAGTTTGTAAAATGATTAGAAAAGGATTGTATAAGACTCACTAAATTAATGAAGGAAACAAATGAACCGATGAAATTAACCAAAGAAGAAAAATTAGAATTTAGAAAGAACAATATCCGTCATATTTGTGAGGGGGGAATTAAGGAGTCAAAAGTTAGGGATCATTGTCATCTTACTGGTAAATATAGAGGTCCCGCTCATTCCTGTTGTAATCTTAATTATAAATTACCTTCTTTTATTCCAGTCTTTCTTCACAACAGCGCCAACTATGATACACATCGATTTATAAATGAACTTTCAAAAACACCAGGGAATATTTCTGCCATAACAAACACAAGTCAAAAGTATATTTCATTTACAAAAATGATATTCACAAAACCTATAACTCGTATTCGGTTTCTTGATTCTTACAAGTTTATGGGAACACCACTAGCCTACCTCGCATCAAATCGAAGCTCCACGGACTCTTTTCCAAATCTTAATTCATTCTTTCCAAAAGAGGAAATTCTCACTAAAGAGGAAATTCAGATTAAAGAGAGAATTCAAAGTAAAGAGGAAACTCTAATTAATGAAGAAATTCTAACTGAAGATGAAATTCTAATCATAAAGAAAATTCGAACAATGAATGAAATTCTAACTAAAGAGGAAATTCTGATTAAAGATGAAATTCTGATTAAAGAAGGAATTCTTACGAGAGAGGAAATTCAAACAAGGAATGAAATTCAAAGTAAAGAGAAAATTCTTACAAGTAAGGGAATTTATCCTTATGATTATATGGATTCATTTATGAGATTTAAAGAAACACAACTTCCATCAAAAGAAAGTTTCTATAATAACCTTTATGAAGAAGAGATAAGTGATAAGGAATATAAACACGCACAAGAAATATGGAAATTATTTAAGATAAAGAACCTTGGAGAATATCACGATTTATATCTAAAAACAGATGTTTTATTGTTAGCTGATGTGTTTGAAGCTTTTAGATCACTCTGTCATAATAAAAATTGTTATGGATTAGATCCTGCCCACTATTTCACAGCTCCTGGTTTAGCTTGGAGTGCAATGTTGAAAATGACAAAACAAGATATAGATTTAATCAGTGATGTGGATATGCTTTTGATGATTGAGAAGTCCAAGAGAGGTGGAATATCACAAGTATGTTCAAAAAGATATGCTAAAGCAAATAATAAATATCTTCCAAATTATGACAGTGAAAAAGATAGTAATTATTTGATGTATTTTGATGCTAATAATTTGTATGGATGGGCAATGTCTCAATCTCTGCCTTATGGTAAATTAGAGTGGGTGGAAGAAAAGGATTATGAAAAGGCTTTGATGAGTATTGTTATTTCTTCTCAAGAGGAATTGAATGACGAAGAAGAAGGTTATTATTTTGAAGTTGATTTGAGGTACCCGAGTGATCTTCATAATAAGCATAAAGATCTTCCTTTTGCATGTGAGAAAGAAACTCCAAAGAAAGAATGGTTAAGTGATTATCATAAAAGTTTTAATATTAAAGGTAAATCAACAGAAAAGTTATTAACAACATTCTATGATAAAGAGGGATATGTTTTGCATCAGAGAAGCTTAAAACAGTTTTTGAGAGAAGGATTGAGAGTAGCTAAAATTCATAGAGTTTTAAAATTTAAACAAAGTCCTTGGGTGAAAAAGTATATTCAATTCAATACAGATATGAGAGCAAATACAAAAGTAAAATTTGAAGGGGACTTTTATAAAGTAATGAATAATGCTGTATTTGGAAAGACTATGGAAAATGTTAGAAACAGGCAAAACATTAGATTCGCAACATCTTGAAAGAAGCTTCGAGATTGATAAATAAACCCAGTTTTGATAGAGAAGAGGTTTTTTCAGAGAACTTTTCTGCAATTCATATGAAAAAGGAAAGTATTGTAATGGATAAACCAATTTATATTGGAACAGCAGTTCTTGATTTATCAAAGATATTGATGTATGATTATTTGTATAATGACTTAAAGAAAGAGTATGGTGAAAATGTTTCATTGTTGTATATGGACACTGATAGTTTTATCCTAGATATAAAAACTGATGATGTTTATGAAGATATGAAGAAAAATATTGGAGTATATGATACAAGTAATTTCAGCAAGAAGAGTGAGTTATTTTCCAAAAAGAATGAAAAGGTTATTGGTAAGTTTAAGGATGAGTTGGGTGGAAAAGTAATGAGCGAGTTTATTGGATTGAGAGCAAAGGCATATGCTTATAAGTATGGTGATCAGATTGATAAGAGGTTAAAGGGAATAAAGAAATATGTAATAAAGAAATCAATAACTTTTAGAAATTATTATAATTGTTTGATGAATAAGAAAGAAGAATACAGGAAAATGAATACAATAAGAAGTTATAAACATAACATATATAGTGAAGAAGTAAATAAAAAGGCATTAGGAGCCTTTGATGATAAGAGATTTATTTTAGATAATGGAATAGATTGTGTTCCATATGGATATTGTATGATAGAGTGTATAAAATAGATTGCGTTTTAACGATGGGAAGATGGGTTAGGGTTTTTTAAGGGCTACCGCCGCGTTTTTTCACAATATATAAATGGTTAAACCAAGTATTAATCAAACGAAAGAGTGGAGAAAATCTCAGTCTTGGTATATAAATGGAAAACATAATGAATGTGAAAAATATCAAATAAGTCTTATTGAAAAAATAACTAAAACAAAGGTAAATAAAACAAATAAGCGAATCAATTTAAAAAGTAGTAAGTTAGAGGATGTAAAGAAAAAATGAATATCCTTGAATGGACTGAAAACTTTGATGGTTATCAATTGAACAATGAAAAACAATTTACTATAATCTCAAAATGATATGTGGCTCAGGAGGTGGTCAAACAAGAGCATTAAGAGAAGTTTATCATTTCGTAATGGCACAAAAGGGGTATCTTAAAAAATATAAAGATTCAAATGTTTTGTTTGTCAATATTTTAGATGGGGATTATTGTGCAAAGAAAATTAAACTATTGAAGGAATTTGAGAATGAACAAATCTTTATAGGTTCAATGAGTGAGCTGATCAACCTCCAGGTTAAAGGGGAGACAAATAAATATACCTTGGGATAGCCTGGTTATATATATACAAAGCCTGGTGTTGGCTTAGTGGTTAGGGTGGCGGCTTGGGATCCCAGTGTCCCGAGTTCGAATCCCGCTCAGCTGCTGAATTAACACCAGGGTGTTGACTGAACCTGTCATCCTTCCGAGGTCGGCGAAATGAGTACCAGTATACTGGTCCCGGTGTATGCCCCGGTTAGAATAGGTGTACCATATCCCTGTGTTGTAAGAGGCGTCCAGGAAGGGCATCCGACCATAAAACATTGCCTCACAAAAAGCCAAACCCCTGCACAGCAGGGAAAAACGGATAAAAAGGGGTTTATTTTTAGGGAAAAAAAAGGGAATCGCTGAAAATCCCCCATTCATTTACATGGGGAAAAGTGAGCGAGAACCAGTATATTCACCCTACATATATCTATATATATGTATGTATATATATATATGTATGTATATATATGTATGTATATATATATGTATGTATATATATATGTATGTATATATATATATATATATATATATCTATATATATATATATATATATATATATATATATATATATATATATATATATATATATATATATATATATATATATATATATATATATATATATATATATATATATATATATATATATATATATATATATATATATATATATATATATATATATATATATATATATATATATATATATATATATATATATATATATATATATATATATATATATATATATATATATATATATATATATATATATATATATATATATATATATATATATATATATATATATATATATATATATATATATATATATATATATATATATATATATATATATATATATATATATATATATATATATCTATATATATATATATATATATATATATATATATATATATATATATATATATATATATATATATATATATATATATATATATATATATATATATATATATATATATATATATATATATATATATATATATATATATATATATATATATATATATATATATATATATATATATATATATATATATATATATATATATATATATATATATA
>NW_028222487.1:0-17500 GCF_056783735.1 Eptatretus burgeri | reverse complement strand
TTTATCCCAAGGTATATTTATTTGTCTCCCCTTTTAACCTGGAGGTTGAACCTCATTGAATTGAACACCTGAGGGTTGAACAGCTCACTCATTGAACCTATAAAGATTTGTTCATTCTCAAATTCCTTCAATAGTTTAATTTTCTTTGCACAATAATCCCCATCTAAAATATTAACAAACAAAACATTTGAATCTTTATATTTTTTAAGATACCCCATTTGTGTCATTACGAAATGATAAACTTCTCTTAATGCTCTTGTTTGACCACCTCCTGAGCCACAGGTTATTTTTTGTTAAGCCCCGCCCACTTTTCTTTAAGCCCCGCCCACTTTTGTTAAGCCCCGCCCACTTTTCATAAGGTAATTTTTCTAAGCCACGCCCACTTTTCCTAAGCTCCGCCCACTTTTGCTAAGCTCCGCCCACTTTTCATAAGGTTTTTTTCTAAGCCACGCCCACTTTTCCTAAGCTCCGCCTACTTTTGCTAAGCCCCGCCCACTCTTACATCATTTCCAGTTCATCTCTGACTCACAAAGAAATCACTAGAAAATTACAGTATGTTATGGTTTTGAAAAATTTCCCAATGAAGGCTTGCCTAGGCTTGCCCAGGGAATTTCCAAAGGAAACCACACCCACCAGTCTTTCTCTATAAAAGCTTCAAACCCAGGCTCCATTTTAAACATTTGTTCTTGCTGGCAATGGTGTTCTGTGTGCTTGTCTCAAACTCTCTGTCTTCTATGGAACTAAACCTTCAAGTTGATGAACTGGATTCAAACCTCTTATCTATTGAGGTAAGATTTTTTATTTTCCTATTTTCAAACTTTGATTGAAGCATACTCATTTAATAATTAAATAACTTAATTAATACATTATTATTTTCTCTCACAGGAAATTGTATCTGAAATACAAAATGAAAATACTGCTTTTGCTACAACTTGGGGGAAATTGTTGGCTTGGTTGAAGACCTTGAGTGGGATGACTTTGGTGTTCCTTGGAACTCTCTGTCTTCTATGGAACTAAACCTTCAAGTTGATGAACTGGATTCAAACCTCTTATCTATTGAGGTAAGATTTTTTATTTTCCTATTTTCAAACTTTGATTGAAGCATACTCATTTAATAATTAAATAACTTAATTAATACATTATTATTTTCTCTCACAGGAAATTGTGTCTGAAATACGAAATGAAAATACTGCTTTTGCTACAACTTGGGGCGAAATTGTTGGCTTGGTTGAAGACCTTATGAGCGACCAAGACCCACAGAACGAGTTCGTCCTTGATGACCCAACCAAAGAGTTATACCTTGGAGACCAGCAAAATCCTGAAAAAGAGTTTTACAGCAATAGTACTCATTGTGAGTTATCAAGACAATACCCACTGAACAAGTTATACCTTGATGAGCCAGAATACAAGTTTTACCTTGGAGACTCACAAATTTTGAAAAAATCAGTAAATGAGTTCTGCCTTGATGGTTTTAATAACTACCTTGGAGACTCAGGAAAAGGGTTCTGCCAAGATGGTTCTAAATATGGGGCCTACCTTGGAGACTCACAAATTTTGAAAAAATCAGTAAATGAGTTCTGCCTTGATGGTTTAAATAACTACCTTGGAGACTCAGGAAAAGGGTTCTGCCAAGATGGTTCTAAATATGGGTCCTACCTTGGAGACTCACAAATTTTGAAAAAATCAGTAAATGAGTTATCCTTAAGAAACTTTGTAAGTTGGTTTTACTTTGAATACTTGAAATGTGGGTTCTGGATTGATAACTCACAATGTGATACATATCTTGGAAACTCAACGGGAATGTGGTTATACCTTGAAGACTTGGAAAGTTGGGTTTATGTTGGACACTTGAAACTTTTTTGGGGGCTTTTATTTATTTATTTATTTATTTATTATTATTATTATTTTATTTATTTATATTTTGGAGACTTTTGGAGTTGCTATCACTCTTTGGGATCTAAACCTATCGATGTAGTTCTTTGTCGGATGGTGCTTGATGGGAGCAAGATCAAGAAAGTTCTGGGAAGAAAGTGCAGGCTTACTCCCCCCTTTTTACGTCATCAAACCTGAAAGCCTTAAAAGACAGAATTGGAAGAAGAGAAAAAAAACGTAAAATATATATATATATATATATATATATATATATATATATATATATATATATATATATATATATATATATATATATATATATATATATGTGGAAATCTCATTTTGAAAAAGACTGTGTTGGGTGAGGATTGAGTTGGGGTTGAGATTTTGAATGTGAGGGTTGGGGTTGAGATTTTGAATGTGAGGGTTGGGACACACACACATACACACCAACAAACAAAGTTAAGCCTTGACTATTCAGTTGAGGATTCTGTGTTTGGGGTTCACAGATCTAAGAACGTCCCCCTTGACACACATTATATACTGTTATACACCTCGGACTTGGCCCTCGAGTGTCCACAACGGTGTATAGTAGGAGGGAGTGAAGCGCCAACCTATTGCTCCCATTGCACACACACACACACACACAAACAAAAGTTAAGCCTTGACTATTCAGTTGAGGATTCTGTGTTTGGGGTTCACAGATCTAAGAACGTCCCCCTTGACACACATTATATACTGTTATACACCTCGGACTTGTCCCTCTAGTGTCCACAAAGGTGTATTATCTGCTTAGTTTTGTCTTTTGTAATTCCTGTGAATAAAATGAACCTAAAATCTCTTCCCCTTCCAAATCATATATTTTATAAGTCCAAGGAACTGTATCTATTACATCAACAATTTTAAAAAGTTCTTTCGTCCATCGTTCAGTAAAACCCTTTTCAAAATGAGATTTCCACCTATATATTCTTACGATATCACCAACTTTGAACTTAGGTTTTCTGACATTAATCTCTTTTTCATATTTTAATTTTGTAAATGTTTCTGATGGCTTCATATTCGTTGACGTGTGAATCGTGTCATTATACTTATCCACAATATCCTGAATAAAAGATAACCATTGTTGTGAACCGAGTTGTGTGAATTTTTTATATAGTCTCTCTTTTAAGGTACGATTAAAACGTTCAACAACAACTGCCTTCCCTTCATTAAAGGTACTGTATAATGTAATACTGTTATTTTTTAAAAAATTCATAAATGTCTTGTTATAAAACTCTCTACCCTCATCAGTCCACAATTTCTTAGGTTTTCTCTTACTTTTATTAAATATCTGTTGAAAAGCTAACATAAGAGTATTACCTGTTTTGTTTTTTAAAGGGACAACCCACGCATATCTACTCCTCAAATCAATAACGGTTAAAGCATACTTGTACCCCTTATCATTATTGAGTTCAATCAAATCAGCAGACCAGATATAATCAACTTCCTTGGAATAAACTTTCCTTCTCTGAAACTTTGTGAATATTGGTTTATGTAATTCATCAGCTAATTGCTCTTCAGTCTTAATGGCATCATTAGAGCCTATAAGTTTTTTGAATTTCCAAGTCCAAGTTTCAATTTAGCACTAATCATCTTCTTCACGATGAACCTATCAACTTTTTCTCTCAAGGTTGGATTTTGTATCAGAGACAAATTATATAACATTTCTCTATCGGCTTCATGCTTTTCTTCCAACGTTGTGGTATTCCCATAATCAATATCGTGTCTCATGCACACTTCATCAACTCTATTGATTGGTTTACTCCAGGATTTAGGATTGTCTGCCTCATCTAATCTTTTATCCAACTTTGTGCCTGGACCACAGAAAGAATACCCTGGAAGATGTAATTCCCCTGGTATTCCAGTAGTTGTAAATTTACTTCCTGATAAAAACTTTTGTATATCTCCTCCGAGTTTGTGTTTGGAGATAAATTGATTTTTTTTTGAACCACACACCGAACACATACCTTTTTGTATAACCCTGTTATTTTTACTTTTAATATATGAAATATTTTTCGTATTAGTTTTCTTTTTACATTTGAGACAATAACTCATTTATTTATGAGAAAAATTTCTGCAGAGTGCAAAAACCTTTTTAGTTTCCAACATGCACATTTGAATCTTAATTTTTAAAACATAAAGAATCCTTAGAAATGCCTTCACTCTCTCCTCCATTTATTTAAGAAAAAACTTGAATTAAAATACATGTCTTCTCGATGTCGATAGTCTTGTCGAAAGTATTGTAAATAGACTTTTTAATTCTTTGTATTCCTCCCTGGTGAGATAAGTTAATTTCTTTAATACCTCTATTCTTTTTTGAATCTCACTGGTTTCCATATTTTGATATTTATTCATTCTCTCTCTTTCCTCCCTCTCTCTCTTCTCTCTTTCCTCCTTCTCTCTCTCCTCCTCCTCCTTTTCCTCCTCTTCCCTCTCTTCTTCAACTCCTTCCTCATCCCTTACTATACTTGAATCGTTTACACCCCATAGAATATTATACATATATTCATCAGGATTTCTTGTTATTCCTGTATCCAAAATAATTTTTTTTACAACAGGATACCAATAAAATTTCTTTTGAATTTCTAAAAGAGCCTTACCTTTTCTTAACCTTATAATTTTTTCATTATTTAACATTCTAATTAAATCTAAAGTTGTCGGTTTATCAACATCAGCATAATGCCAATCTTTTATTGAAAATACCTCATTCTTATGTTGTAGAACATATTTATTAAAATACCGAATACCCTTTTCTTGAAGGTATGCTTGAACACAGAAATGATAATTTTCTTGAAGCCTTCTTGCTGTCATTTATGTATTAGAAATATATGTTAGAATAATATTATGGCACGAAACACCTCCCCATCTTCCCATAGTTAAATCATTTTGTATTTCCTTACTTATTATATATAATCCTGTTTTTTCTGTTTTCATGAGATAAACAAGGGCAAAACCATTATTATATTTACCCTTATTAAATTCTTTTTATTTGTTGTTTACTAATCGTGGCTCCACAAAACTCATTCTCGATACCAAGTGGATAATATTCTTCCTTACGAGACTGATTTAATTGTTCCAGGTCTTCGAGGTTAATTTTAAATGACCAATTATACCCTAAATCATTCATATCATACCCCCATTGTTCTATTCTCATACAAACGATACGCCCTTCTTTATAAAAATTTATTTTAATTCGAACTGTGAATTCTGTATGACCTGGAGATAATATCAACACTTCTGTATCTTTAGAATACACAGCCGTTTTATTTAAGTATATATATTGTGATAAATCGCTTAATCTCACCAAGTCATTCGCGTCAGTCGGGCTTGGATAATTTTTTAATTTATAAGCATTTTTCATGTTAATATTTTTGTTTATATTATATTTATGTCGTTCAGCCTGTGCCTTTGTGTAATAATTTGATAAATCAATATCCAGTTCTTGAGATACACCAAAGATAGAACCATCTTTACCAACATAAGTCATTTATATTAGATTAAAAATAATATCATAAAATTTTTTATTTTTGTTGAGTTGAAATAACACATATAGACATAATTGACCACAACACTTGGAATTTAATTCTTGGACTTGAAATGTTTGATAAACACCATTCTGTAAGAATTTTATGACTTCAACAGGTGGTGGAAGACCAAAACTATCAAAATAATATTTGTCTTGACTATTAAAAATACAAACCCAATGAGAACCGTTCCCATCATTATCTTCTAAGTTCATAATAATATTCTTTGTATGTTTCGACACATTTGTTAATTCATCTCTCATACAAATAACCACATTATGAATTTTTAATTTCTTACAATATTTGGCAAGTTGTAAATTTGATGTTGTATTCTTTCCAAATTCTTTCAACCACTCATCAATGCTCATTTATTTATTAGAAAGATATAATCCATTACCTCTTTTCGTTAATTTTACACCTGCTTGTGCTATAGAAGAAAGCATATCTCCAACTAACAATCTCGCTTTATCAGGCAGACCTTCAAGTTTTTCAGCAAAATCTACAATTACACCACTTCCACTAATTTGTTTCTCCAACTCTTTGTTATGTCTTTCCAATTCTTTTTGAGCCTGGAGTTGAGCCTTCCTTTCGTTGGCAGTTTTGACCGCTGTTGAAATACCACCCGTCAATGCTCCAACCGCACTTAAACCAGCAAATAAAGGAATTAGAAATGGGAGAAATCCTCCACTCGTCTCTCTTATTGAATATTTTTTCAACATTGGTTTTGTCATTTTAATTTTAAGTGAGCCAGTGTCATTCAAGATTTTAACCTGTTCTCTTGTGAGCAAAACATCAATTCTTACTGCTCCTTTTCTCTGAATTGTATTAACGTTAATCGTACAAGGCTTTTGATTTTGAACACAAGATGATAGTTTATGAAGATTGATTTGATTAACATATACCCCAGTTGGTACTTTGCCACTCATTTATTTAACAAAAAATTATGTGAGACTAATCATCACACCATTATCTGTATTAATCTGCAATTCTGTTTCTTCCAAAAGCAAACAATATGTATCAACTTCTTCACTCTCTCCTCTTTCAATGTATAGGGAAGTATCCACTCGATTAGACTTTATAGTTTCTTTTTGAGCGCTCAGGTCAAACGTATAGATTGTATACAAACTTTTAAATGCTGTCATATCCAAAATAGGTTCTTTATTTCCATTACTTTCACACACCTTTTGGTAAGACTTGTATGCTTCAGCAAAATCATTTTTTTCCCAATTAATTTCCAATCTATCTCGTGGATAAAATGTTCCATCTAGAGAAACGCGAAGTTGTTTCACCTTAGCATTATCACTCAATGCATTATTCTTATCAGTCGCAGTATCACCATCTGGCTTTTTAAAAATCATCCACAGATATCGTGGCTTTCCTTCCAGAACACCCAAATTCCACGTGTAAGTAGTTTGATTGAGTTTAACGTGTTGACATCTTCTTTTGAGGTATGATACACTGAGTGGTTTTTTTGAGTTAAGTCTTCGATTCAACATCTCTTCTGTTTTAAGATTAGGAGTATATTCACTGATATACCAACTCATCTCCTCAATTACAAATTTATTCTGATCACCAAAAGCATTACCAACACCAAAAAGCAATCTATTTTCATTATCATTCCTTTGTAGTTGAAATCTAATTTTAAGACCATACAGAACTTTATCATAATCACAAAATCCAAATATACCTTTAAGAGGAACTGCCACAGTAAAACTATTTTCTGCTTTTGTATCATCATTATACATTCCTTTCCTTTGAATATATCCAGGGTCTGTGTTTGTTCCCGTTGACATATCAGGAATAAAACCTTCGACAGACCCCTTTCCCATTCTATCACTGAATGTATAGAGTGTAAATTTCATCATTTCAGATACAGCAGAGACATAATCAACCGCTTCAACTTCTTGTGTTCCAATATACAATCGCACACTATCAAACATTTTCCAGAAGAAATCATTTACAAGTGTAGCGTTTGTGTTATTCCCAGCCTTAGTGAATTTAAATTTACACAACAAGAAACTTTCGGAGAGATTCAAATAGGTTTGTTGATTATTTATTTCAAAACTTTTTGTACCATTTGTATTCCAGTCTGTTCCAGTTATTGCATTTACCTTGAAGTAATCTTCTTTTTAGTGGAGTTTGAGATAATAATAGTATCATCCAAATCATAGATACTATCAATTGCTTCCATACTTGTATTTATTTAGGAAAAAAGATGTTAAAACTTTTGAAACCCTGATCCAAGTATTTGAATTATTTTCTGTCGTTCTTGGGGGACAACTGAGTTTTACCTTTCTTAATTTCTTTTATTGCTTGTAATTTATGAGATTCTTTCTGAGCATCTTTTATACTCTTTACAGCACCTGCTACATTTCCCACAGCAGAAGCAGTTGAACCAATTAGGTCTTTATGTTTAAGAATAGTTGAACCAATACCCATGAGAGTATCAATTATCCCATCTCCTCTAAATTGATGTCCAACACCCCTTTGTCTCTTCGGTTTATAGTATCCTCTACCAAGATACATACCTTCACCCTTGTAGTACGGGGAAAGGAACATCCCATCCCCTGTAATTATTTTATATTTTCCCAACTCGTGCTTCCTCACAATAACCATCGTATTTATTTATTGAAAAACTTCACGTAGGTGAATTCTGATGGATATAACTTCTCCATTAAAAGAGATCACACGATTATCTTGGTCGGTTATCCTAAAATTTACTCTGTGTATGGTTTTTCCTGACACAGGTAGATAAACCAAATTTTTAGGCTCCATATTGAATTTATAACCAATTGGGGTTGAGTATGCGCTGAATGAAAATATTGTATTTGTTTTTAATCCATCATTATAAGCACCATCAATCAAATCACAGTGAATTAACACCGAATTTATTCCTGAGGATATTTGAATGACATTATCACTGTAAAACGTCCCATTAGTTTCAATCTTTTTTGAGGAGAAACCTAATAACTCTCTAAATGAATTATCAATTGTGAAATCAACCTTGTAGTTATTTTTAACTTTAATCGTTGATTTTGAAGTATGTTTTTGAATGTTTATAACAATATTTTTTGGTTCATCACCCTGTTCTTTCATAAGACGAGCAATTTCGGAAGATATTTGAGAAATCTCGTATGCTCCGGGTGAGACTGTTATCGTTTTGTATCCACTTCCCAGATTATAACTAAACTTGTCATTTTTCTCGGTTATATTAAATAAGGTATTATAAGTCTCCATGGACAATAAAGATGCCTCATATTCTTTTGTTGTGTCAAGTTGTAGTGGGTATGGGAATGAAGATGTGTGGTCGCTTGTTGTGAAATTAAAACTCAGGATTGTGCTTCTCATTTTATTTAATATGAGATAAAATGTCTTTATATTGAGATTTATTAATTATTTTCATGTTCATCAACTGGTCTAAAATGGCTGATGCTTCATTAAAACAATTGTTATTTCCAGCCTTCTTACTGCCGAACAACAATAACAGTCTATTAACTAATTGCGATGGGTCATTTGGAAGAAAACTAATACCTGAACCAAGGATACTTAAAGCCTGAATAATGTGTTTCTCCTTCACATTCTTCCTACTTTTACCAGAAAGAATAACCTTATAATTTAGAGTGTTCAGCAAATCAATATATACTCTATCATCATTATTTTCCATATCCAATGGTTTATCAATATACTTTGATTCATCCCTCACAGTTGAACCTTGTCTTCCATCTTTTGTGAGAAGAAACATTAATCTCGGAGTTAGTTTAACAGGGGGTTGAGCAGAACTTAAGAACCTTAATTCATCATTAAATATCAATACCTTTTCTTGAACAAGATGAAATATTGCTGGTTGTTCTGTTGGAATGAGTCCTGCTTTGGTTTTTGAATCCGCTGAATATTCATTGTTTTGAACAGCATTCACAATATAATCAGGGGGTTGATTAATCTCTTTCAGTTGTTGAAATAAACCTTCATCATCATATTCTAATTCTCCTAAATGCTCTAATTCTTCCTCCGTCATTTGACTGAAATCTTTTAACATTTGAAGCTTTCTAGGAGTATATTCTACTGTGGGAACTGTGGAAACATCTTTCATTTTTTCTTGGGAAGTTTTTAAAAGTGGTTTAAAAAATTTCTCTTGTTTTTTTTCAAATGCTTCTTCGCCCGTTAGTTTCTGTCTGCGTTTCTTCTTTATGTCTTCCTGTTGTTTTACAACTTTTGAAACCAACTCTTGATGTTCCTTAAATCTTCTTGCTCTTTCTTTTGTATCCATTTATTTATTGTAAAATATCATTTAATGAATTGTAAAGATCAACAGGGAAATTTTCCTTTTCTTCATCATTCAAGTAGATGTGTTCAAATAAATCCTTTTCTTTAAATATTTCATCAAATTCTTTATTAACATTAATGCGAGTTGTAATTTCTTCTTCACTAATCCTTGCATCTCTGCTTTTCATACGTTTGTGTTGAGTTTCTTCATCAACATCAAAACCGAATGATAAAATCTTCACTCCGCTCAGATATTTAATAATTTGTCTCGTTCCTTCTGGATTAGTTTCTAATATCCCAACACCACCAGATTTTAGTTTCTTTAACTCACTCTTACAATGTGAATATTTTGTTGTACCAAGAGAAACCTCCTCAAATATTTGTCCTTCATTCCTCAATCGCATATGTTCCTCCACTGAAATATAGTGATAATCTTCACCTTTTACTTCTCCAGGTCTTATTGCTCTAGTTGTTGTTGATACAATGCGTATCACGGGGTGTTTTTTAAGTAAATTTACAATATTCTCATTTGTACTACACAAGAACCTTGATTTATGAAAGTTTTTTCCAGAAGCAGATTTACCCACAAGATTTATAATAATAGTTGTCATTTATATATGTAGTTGTTTATAAAACAAAAAATATATCCCTTAATATCTCATCTTGTTTCACAACAATATATTTATATTTTTCAGTCGTGTGCTTCATATAATCCTCAAATTTCTTTTTACTACATAATGTAGAACAATTATCTCTCCAAAAATTATTGATATCTATTGAATTTAACTTGAATAAAATAAAAGTATTAGCATTGTTTCTGATGGAACGACGAGGAAGTTGAAAGTACGATTGACTAAGATAAATACAATTACAAGAAGAATGTCTCCCTCTTGTGTAGTAGCTGTCCATTACCGTTTGGTTTCTCTCATTAACACAATCATCAAAGATAACGAGGTTCTTTTTTGATTTATCCAAATCTTGGGGAGACGGTATATCATCCGTATTATCACTAAGAATACAAGTTATAAGATTTGATTTCTTTTTACATCTCTGTGTATCACAAAATAGTTGAATTATATCTTCAATGTTATAATCATTTAGGTTTTTTTGACGTTTAAATAAACCTATTATATCTTCTTTTGAAGACCAGCATTAAAACCTTGTGAGAGTAGTTGATACTCTGGTTGAAAACTCGACTTTGTGAAAATTATTAAATTATCATAATCTAAAAAGTTGGGAGTGAGGAGCATTTTTAAAAGTAAGCAGGTTTTTCCACATCCACTTGAACCAACTATGAGACATCTTAATGAATTTGGGAGATTTTTATGGTTGTTAAATTTTATCTTATTTTCCCAAATAGGTAAAAAATCATTCATTTATATATTTGAAAAACAGGTTATTTAATTTATTATTGGCTTTTTTAGAAACTCTATATTTTATCCTAAGTTCAGGTTTAATTTCAAGATAATCCATTATTTTATTTATACAATATCTTGTGTTGATATTTCCCTGAAAATTACATCCATGAATAATATACAACAACAATCCTTTGAACATTTCTCTTATACGTTCAGTTTCTTCCCTTGTAAGGAAAGGTGTGTTATCATCCTCATACTTTACATTCATTTCTCTAATCAATCTTGTAAAGTAATTCATTTTTGGTGTAAATCTAAAAGAATTATTTTCCTTTTTATATTTTTTATTATCATTAATTAGAAGATAATCACAGAATATACATTGTTTATCGGCTTTTGACTCTGTGTTTAATCCCTGTCTTTCACACGCAGGACAATTCTCAAATTTGTCATATGGAGAAGCAGGAAAGTCTAGCATATTTATAAAGTAAAACTTTACTTAAACTGAAATTCATCTATACTTTCAGTTGTATATTACCATCGATATCGATATACTTTTTTTCATTATCAGATTCAACGACAACATTTTTTATATTAAAGGTAATTTTAAAATTATCGTTAACTACTATTGAACGAAATGTCATTTCACCTGATATATTAACATCCTTTATTTCATCAAGATTTACATCTTTAGGGTTGTTGAAAAAAATACAAATTTCTCCTTGCATATTACAGATGGTCTTATCTTTTCTTTCTAAAGCTTCATCCATAAGGTTTTTGTTCTTTGATACTTTTTCTTGTTTCATTGCTTTTTCTAGTTTTGAATATATTACTAGAAGGAGAGGAGAAACTTTTGTTAGAGATACTTTAATTGATGTTCTACCAGGTATACTAAAAGCCCTTCCACTGAAGGAAATTGAAGAACTCATATTATTTACCATAATAGTTTTTATCCAATAGTTGTTATATTTATCTTTGTTCAATTTTACATCCTTGACATATTTCTCAGTATCTTTAACAGATGAAGAGATTGATTGAAACTTGTCTTTTGTGTCTTGAAACATTGTATTTATTAAGTGAAAAAGTTGGAGGATAAAATGTTTTTAAGCACAGATTCACCTATAAATTAAACGAAATTTTCATCAAGAAAATTTTAGTTTAAGCAAAGTTTTATTCTATAAATATGGTGAATACAACGTACTGCGATGTTTGTAATCACGAATATAAACATTATAGAAAACACCTCTGAACCAACAAACACACATTTAATCTATTTCATCAAATATCTCCTCTTGAGTTGGAAAGAAAACATTGTGATATCTGTTCAAAGGATGTTTTGAAGAGTAGTTATAATCAACATCTTCAATCACAAAAACACAAGAAAAATGAGTTTAAAGTAAAGGGAGACTATTATATTAAAAACACTGATGAGGCATTTAAAGGGCATATAAAAATAAGGATTTTTCAATTTGGAGAACCCAGTCCATCATCAATAGCTGAATCAATTGAAATAGTGAAACCCGATGTTGAAAAATTTATTAAAAAGACATTAAAAGAAATAAAAACTTTAAAGTTTTATATGGGAGTGAAAATGAATATGAAAAGACAAGATGAAGAACAAACTCCTTATATGAGAACAGATCTTCATTTTATAACATCATTTCAAGATTTTTTGAATAGTGGGGTTTATGAAGAACTATCAAGACAAGAGGAGGATGTTGATAATACAGTGGTAGGAAGTGGATTCAATATTAAAAAAATTATCTTTTTAGATATACACATTCTAAAATCAAACCCTCTTAAAGCTTCTTCTTATATTGAATTACCAAAAGAAATAAAACTAAAGAAGGCAGTTGTTAATATTAAGAACAATGATAATAAATGTTTTCTCTGGTCTGTTCTTGCTCACTTACATCCACCAAAATGTAATTCAGAAAGAGTAAAACAATATATGAAATATGAGAATACCTTGGACATTAAAGATTTTAAATTCCCAATGCCATTAACAGATATTCCTAAATTTGAGAAAAAGAATAATCTTTCTATTAATGTATATGGATTAACGGATACAAACAAAATTCAAATATTAAAAATTTCAAACAACTATAAAAATGAAGAAACACACATTGACCTTTTATATTTTAGTGTTGGAAAGAATTCACATTACACATACATCAATAATTTATCAAGATTAATCTCTTCTCAGGTATTCAGAACAGCAAACAAAATATATCCTTGTAAGCGATGTCTTAATTCATTTCATACAAAAGAACGATTAGAACAACATTCAAAATATTGTAGTAATCATAAATCAGCTGTAATTACAATGCCTAAACCTGGTGAAAAGATTTATTTTGAAGATTATAATAAATCTATCATGCACCCATTTGTGATATACGCTGATTTTGAATGTATCCTTAAAAAGATAAATACTGCTTCTCCTAATCCAAAAGAACCATATACAAATAAATATCAAAAACATATTCCTTGTGGTTTTTGTTATTATATCAAATCATCTGTTGGAGAAAAGTATAACAAACTTGAACATTATAGTGGAAAAAATGCTTCACAAGAGTTTGTAAAACGATTAGAAAAGGATTGTATAAGACTCACTAAATTAATGAAAGAAACAAATGAACCGATGAAATTAACCAAAGAAGAAAAATTAGAATTTAGAATGAACAATATCTGTCATATTTGTGAGGGGAAAATTAAGGAGTCTAAAGTTAGAGACCATTGTCATCTTACTGGTAAATATAGAGGTCCCGCTCATTCCTGTTGTAATCTTAATTATAAATTACCTTCTTTTATTCCAGTCTTTCTTCACAACAGCGCCAACTATGATACACATCTATTTATAAATGAACTTTCAAAAACACCAGGGAATATTTCTGCTATAACAAACACAAGTCAAAAGTATATTTCATTTTCAAAAATGATATTCACAAAACCTTTAACTCGTATTAGGTTTTTAGATTCTTACAAGTTTATGGGAACACCACTAGCCTACCTCGCATCAAATCTAAGCTCCACAGACTCTTTTCCAAATCTTAATTCATTCTTTCCAAAAGAGGAAATTCTCACTAAAGAGGAAATTCAGATTAAAGATGAAATTCTGATTAAAGAAGGAATTCTTACGAGAGAGGAAATTCAAACAAGGAATGAAATTCAAAGTAAAGAGAAAATTCTTACAAGTAAGGGAATTTATCCTTATGATTATATGGATTCATTTATGAGATTTAAAGAAACACAACTTCCTTCAAAAGAAAGTTTCTATAATAACCTTTATGAAGAAGAGATAAGTGATAAGGAATATAAACACGCACAAGAAATATGGAAAATATTTAAGATAAAGAACCTTGGAGAATATCACGATTTATATCTAAAAACAGATGTTTTATTGTTAGCTGATGTGTTTGAAGCTTTTAGATCACTCTGTCATAATAAAAATTGTTATGGATTAGATCCTGCCCACTATTTCACAGCTCCTGGTTTAGCTTGGAGTGCAATGTTGAAAATGACAAAACAAGATATAGATTTAATCAGTGATGTGGATATGCTTTTGATGATTGAGAAGTCCAAGAGAGGTGGAATATCACAAGTATGTTCAAAAAGATATGCTAAAGCAAATAATAAATATCTCCCAAATTATGATCGTGAAAAAGATAGTAATTATTTGATGTATTTTGATGCTAATAATTTGTATGGATGGGCAATGTCTCAATCTCTACCTTATGGTAAATTAGAGTGGGTGGAAGAAAAGAATTATGAAAAGGCTTTGATGAATATTGTTATTTCTTCTCAAGAGGAATTGAATGACGAAGAAGAAGGTTATTATTTTGAAGTTGATTTGAGGTACCCGAGTGATCTTCATAATAAGCATAAAGATCTTCCTTTTGCATGTGAGAAAGAAACTCCAAAGAAAGAATGGTTAAGTGATTATCATAAAAGTTTTAATATTAAAGGTAAATCAACAGAAAAGTTATTAACAACATTCTATGATAAAGAGGGATATGTTTTGCATCAGAGAAGCTTAAAACAGTTTTTGAGAGAAGGATTGAGAGTAGCTAAAATTCATAGAGTTTTAAAATTTAAACAAAGTCCTTGGGTGAAAAAGTATATTCAATTCAATACAGATATGAGAGCAAATACAAAAGTAAAATTTGAAGGGGACTTTTATAAATTAATGAATAATGCTGTATTTGGAAAGACTATGGAAAATGTTAGAAACAGGCAAAACATTAGATTCGCAACATCTTGGAAAGAAGCTTCGAGATTGATAAATAAACCAAGTTTTGAGAGAGAAGAGGTTTTTTCAGAGAACTTTTCTGCAATTCATATGAAAAAGGAAAGTATTGTAATGGATAAACCAATTTATATTGGAACAGCAGTTCTTGATTTATCAAAGATATTGATGTATGATTATTTGTATAATGACTTAAAGAAAGAGTATGGTGAAAATGTTTCATTGTTGTATATGGATACTGATAGTTTTATCCTAGATATAAAAACTGATGATGTTTATGAAGATATGAAGAAAAATATTGGAGTATATGATACAAGTAATTTCAGCAAGAAGAGTGAGTTATTTTCCAAAAAGAATGAAAAGGTTATTGGTAAGTTTAAGGATGAGTTGGGTGGAAAAGTAATGAGTGAGTTTATTGGATTGAGAGCAAAGGCATATGCTTATAAGTATGGTGAACAGATTGATAAGAGGTTAAAGGGAATAAAGAAATATGTAATAAAGAAATCAATAACTTTTAGAAATTATTATAATTGTTTGATGAATAAGAAAGAAGAATATAGGAAAATGAATACAATAAGAAGTTATAAACATAACATATATAGTGAAGAAGTAAATAAAAAGGCATTAGGAGCCTTTGATGATAAGAGATTTATTTTAGATAATGGAATAGATTGTGTTCCATATGGATATTGTATGATAGAGTGTATAAAATAGATTATGTTTTAACGATGGGAAGATGGGTTAGGGTTTTTAAGGGCTACACTTGCGTTTTTCACAATATATAAATGGTTAAACCAAGTATTAATCAAACTAAAGAGTGGAGAAAATCTCAGTCTTGGTATATAAATGGAAAACATAATGAATGTGAAAAATATCAAATAAGTCTTATTGAAAAAATAACTAAAACAAAGGTAAATAAAACAAATAAGCGAATTAATTTAAAAACTAGTAAGTTAGAGGATGTAAAGAAAAAATATATATCCTTGAATGGACTGAAAACTTTGATGGTTATCAATTGAACAATGAAAAAACAATTTACTATAATCTCAAAATGATATGTGGCTCAGGAGGTGGTCAGATGAGAGCATTAAGAGAAGTTTATCATTTCGTAATGACACAAATGGGGTATCTTAAAAAATATAAAGATTCAAATGTTTTGTTTGTCAATATTTTAGATGGGGATTATTGTGCAAAGAAAATTAAACTATTGAAGGAATTTGAGAATGAACAAATCTTTATAGGTTCAATGAGTGAGCTGTTCAACCCTCAGGTGTTCAATTCAATGAGGTTCAACCTCCAGGTTAAAAGGGGAGACAAATAAATATACCTTGGGATAAAAAAGGGGATTTATTTTTAGGGAAAAAAAATATAAATCGCTGAAAATCCCCCATTCATTTACATGGGGCAAAGTGAGCCAGAATCAGTATTCTTACCCTACTTATATATATATATATATATATATATATATATATATATATATATATATATATATATATATATATATATATATATATATATATACATATATATATATTAGATATACATATATACAGTACATATTCAGCACTATCTACGATACATGGATAAAGTGTGTGCCATGCTTTGTTTGTCTATTAATAACGTTTATACGACCCTTAAGACCCAAAAGATCCAGGTGATACAAAAGACCTTGACCCAAAAGTGCAATTAGACCCGAAGGACCCAAAAGACCCAGATGACCCAAAAGACTCAAAATACCTTCAGGACCTAAAAGACCCAGAGGACTCAAAAGACCCAGAGGACCAAAATAACCCCAAGGACCCAAAAGACCCAGAAAATCCTGAGGACCCAAAAGACCCAGAGAACCCAAAAGACCTACAAGACCCTTCAGACCCTTTAAAACTCTGCTATGAATGAATGCGTTAGTTGTTATCTCCACTTGTGGGTTTCAGGAGGTGGGAGGAAGTTCTCTGAGAACTCAAAGTCTCCACCTTCATTTTCGGTAAAGGATCACGATTGATGAAACAAATTGTGAAATTTTGTTCTCATGGCCTCGTCCCAAGGGCTCTTTTAAAAATCTTCACTGAACCTTTGACGGCCTCCACTTTTAGCTCATTTGTAGTGATATTTCCTGGAATTATTTTAAGTACTCAATAATGGTTTTCTTTATCATTCCTGTATATCCAACTATCACTGGTACAATTTCAGCTTTCTTCAATTTC
>NW_028222486.1:27500-32500 GCF_056783735.1 Eptatretus burgeri | reverse complement strand
TTTTCTAATCCCTCCCCCTTCTTCAATCCATCATAATTCGTTACTTTTATTGTTCTTGCATAAATAAAATAAATCTTGCCCTGTCCCACAGCCTTTTGCTTAATAGTTCTGTACTTAGGGTAATACCAATGCGCATAGTTCGTGCAATTATAACCCCCCTTCTCCCAATTACTTTTTATTTCTATTATTCTACCTTCCACTGATGCCTTCTCTACTTTAGTTAAAACTGGTCTATCTTGTCTACGGACTATGTACCCACACATGTTCTCCCCCTGGAGTGGAACTGCAAACAAGGGTAATACGTGTTTTCCCATATACGCCTTCCTAATGCAATTGATCCCAATGTTTACCTTTTTTCTTCCCTGTGCACCGTCACAACCCATTCCTTGTTTCCCCTACCATTGACCTACCAAACATTCTGATCTCTATGACATTCCCAAAATGTCCTCACTATCTGTTATTGTCCATATTATCACGATTATACACATGCTAATCAAACACTGCCACATCTGTCATAAACCTCCAGTAACATTTCTTTCTCTTTTCGATTTCCTGTATCCTTTTGCAATGAGATGCGTGAATCCATGATTGGCTTACCTTTTCTTGACAGCTCCATGGGTAACCAATAATACCTGAAAAAGTCCAGTCCACTGCATCTTTAGGACGTTCCTCCATTCGAACACCCTGTTGTCAAACTCTTTCACAATATTTATAAGCGTCACAAGAGTTAATATTCATTTATACATGTCCATATATTTTCCAGACATTCTACCAATAATTATATGTACTGTTTGGCCTTGCCCTTAAATTGGTGACCAGGATCCCAGAGCCCTGAGCTCAACTTTCATTTACCACTGAACGAACCCCAGAGGGCTACCTCAGCCAGTCACTCATTTAAGACTGGCAAAAAAAATGAACATCAGTACACTGGTAATAGGGACACCACATCAGCAGCACAGTCATGCTCCAACCAGTGATGCAACCAACAGCCCAAAGGCAGTGCACACCACAAACATTTGATAATACATAGCTGCTTCCAAAACTTTCGAATTTACAAATTTTCGATTTTCTCCCACCTCTGCAAGTTCTTGAGTGTACTATATTCTCAGCACCTCCTTCTACATCATCCCCCTTTTTGCTCGTGCAGCTCATTTTTATGAGCCAAAACGAGCAAAACCTTTTGGGTAACCACTTTGTTGTAGGGGCTGGGTATCAGCAGCAAGCACGACCGCTAGAGGGAGCAGTAGAGTTAGTTCCACCGACCGCACCCTTCTTTCCCATTCATAAGTTGGTCGTCATCAGAGAGCGTACATAGCCCCACGGTCTACCATTATGACAATACAATGCACAGAGAGCCTTCCCAGGTACGGTGGCTGCTATGATATGAAAAACGCGTTTTTAAAATACCAACCGATGCTGACGTCAGAAGACAACAAATTCAGATCTCAACGTAAACAAAGATGTGAATTCTGCCTGTCTGACCCGACCCATGGGTTCACACCACTACCTTCACCACAGATGTATGTGCTCACCTGCACCCACCATTTGCTCACCCACTGACCCAGACGATCCTGATGGTGTAATTATCCCAATCGCCCCTTGGCGTCCTGGTGTTGCAGACTCCCCTTGCAGAGCCCTGTCTCCAGCATTGCCCTGAGGGCCAATCATGCCATCATGACCACTCGGGCCTGGAGGTCCGATAGGACCTGAACCACCAACAGTTCCACTGCCTCCCGCTTCTCCAGGCGGTCCAGACAACCCAGTGGCTCCCTGGGCACCATCATGAAGCCCATAAGAAGCACATAAGGGCAGAGTCATTAGAATATAAAATAAATGGAAATTTATACACAAGCACCCATACAGGTGCTGCTTAAGGACTGGCCCCCACCAGACACACACCCCCCCCAAAAAAGGGACCCCGTTGGGTCGTTATTGATACTCCCCCCTCGGAGGGAAGGTGAGCTGGAGGTGAGAAGCTTCCTTGGACCTTCCTGCCTCGTGCAATCCTTGACAATCCGGCTCGATGGTACTCGAACCTGCAACTCGATACCGCTGCAAGCACCAGGTAGTTAGGTAGCGTTGATTGCCAATGGAACTCCCCCACAGGCGCTTGGCACGTATGCTCATCGAAAAGGCCGATGGTGGAAGGTAGCCAGGGAGGATGTCGTTGTTGTAGTTTTTTTTTTCTTCATACGTGCTCAATATATTACTATCGAATTAACTATTCTTGACAAGCACACTTTGCGACATTAAATATCCTCTAATTTCCACAGTTCCCCTACATTGTGCCATCTGTACAGTATACACATATCAGGAATATGCTTTCACCCTCGGCTAGATTGCATACCGCAATTAGCACAGAATCACTTTCCAAGATGTTATTCTCAGTGTACACTACATACCCTGAAAGTTATGTCCAGTATCGGACATCTTTCGATTACCACATTTTACTCTAACAGTGAGTCAACCAACACTGCCTAATCAGATATCATCCATTCATCCATTTGGCCCACACTTCTACAAAGCATTTGGTGCTGCCCAAAATAAAATAAAGTATTTTCCTCTGTTCCCGGCTGAGTTGTGTATGTAATTATGTCCACAGCCACAGTTGTGATTTTAACTCATTCTTCATTCAAACATGTCATGGTAATTGTTTTTAAAATCTGCCAAATTCTCAATTATCTTTTACATGAGCCTAAAGTAAATCCCAACACACACTCCGCACCTCACTTGCACGATTTGCATTTCCTCTTTCAAACCGTCAGAGCACACTGTCTATTGTTTGTGGCTCTTGGCGACTCCTGACTCTCAGTATCCCTGGTTCCTGAGGTTGACTCAGCCTGTCATTCCTCCCAGGTCGGTGAGATTATTTATTCCAATGTGTGTATCGGTGGAGGGACACTGCATCATTTGCACTGACACGTCCTTGTGACAATTGATACTAATCTGTCGCCACGTGCTGCACACAACTGACGACTCGAGTCCCGACCCATGCCCATCCTGACAGCAGCTGTGCCCCTGCACGTTCGAGCAGCAATTTTGTAGCTTAATGTTCAGGGTGCCTGCAATAACTTGCCAACTCTTCGTAAAAAGCATCGTGGGATCTTTAATGTTCACGAACCGATGTTAGCAGATCTCACAGTGCATGTGAAACACCAGGATGGAAGTTTTAGAGCTGCGTTGAGATTTGAACCGAGGCTGCACAGCTCAAAGGGCAGCCATACCTCCAGACTCTTCGGAGGTGCAGGGGGCTGCAGGGGGTTGGCACATTGTGGAATTTACTCAGGGTCCAGCACACAATGGTCTTGTCCATTTGCACATGTGTACTTGCAAACTTACAAGGCCAGGATGAACTGCTTCGAAAACCTACACAGCACCCTCGGCACGGCCGATTTCAATGCGGCCCAGATGTTGACCACACTCGTGCTTCGTGCTCCATCTCGCACACCGTACAGCCCTCCCTCCTTCGAAGGCTCCACACACGGCTTACTTCGTACATTTAACCACAGATGCCTACCACAATTGATTGTAAAACCGAGCTCCTCACAATAATGATGCAACCAACCGTGTTGATAATTTTCCGTGCCTCACTCGGTTAAAAAAATATATTTCTTTTCCAAATCCTCTCCCCGTATTCAGGCAAACTTCACGCAGCCCGACTCTCCCAAGCAAAAATCGCGCACAGCCCGCACTTCACAGCAGGGCACCAACACATTGAGCACGATAACCCGCTTTTATGGTCAATTTTAATCCAAATAATTTATCCTGACAGATCGAGGCTCATATAAGGACAACAGACATGCTCCTCTGTCCACTTTCGTACAAAAACTTGATCGCGCCAGGCAGAGGATTAATGCTCCGTGACAAGGTCCGCAATGGACGCGTGTTCAAAGACCACTAGTCATCTCCCCCAAAAACATTTCTTCAGCTTGCCTAATGTCTTTGTCCTGGTTCTTGGATGTCATTGTTTCATTCACCGACGAGTGAAGACACAGCACGCCTCTGGGCACAACATGTGCACTTCGACACAGCTCGCCCCCACCTTTTATCCTACCCCTCCTTCCTTCGCACCTTGGTCCCGCGTCTCTCCCCATCTCCACATCCACAACAAACTGCGTACATACGTTCGACCCACACATTAAAACGTATACAAATTAATTTAACCACATTTCAGAACTATTTGACTCTATATTAAATTACCTTTTATTTATTTCCAACCGCGATTAAATAATTCCCAATTTAATTCGTGTTGTATGGACTCCTGGACTTGGAGATCACAATCAAGGCTTTATTCGGCACATCTGACACAAATTTTCCCGTTGACTCGTTTTGGAGTCGTTAAAAAACTCTCAAAGAGGAACACGACCCCCACCTTTACCCTTCAGGCAAGGCGCACACATTCCTCCACTTCACAATGGGGGCATCCTTCCCTCTGTGGGTTATCATTCTCACAATGGGGGCATCCTTCCCTCTGTGGATTATCATTCTCACAATGGGGGCATCCTTCCCTCTGTGGGTTATCATTCTCACAATGGGGGCATCCTTCCCTCTGTGGGTTATCATTCTCACAATGGGGGCATCCTTCCCTCTGTGGGTTATCATTCCCACCCACCTTCCATTTCCACACATCGTTTTCACGAGCAGCCGAGCTTCGTCCGCTGTTCTTTCAGAACTTCGCTTTAAATTTCCAATTATTATCACATCAGAACGAATCTCAATTCCTGTTCTTTTAATGGATATTTTACCGATTTTGAGTTGGCTGCACTGTAACCTTCCCTTCCGCCTGCGTTTTTCCGCCACCTCCTCACCGGGAAGACAAAAGTCGTGGCCAGCGACCTCGTACCTTCCAGGTTTGGACACAACCTCGACGGATTAAGGAAACCCTCAGATGGGTTACCTGGTATTCTCTCTTGATTTCCCCACTTTGTGCACTGCAGTTGCACGGGTGGGGCAAGGTGTTTTCTCAACTTATTCTTTTAATCTTAACACTTACAACTTTT
>NW_028222486.1:10000-22500 GCF_056783735.1 Eptatretus burgeri | reverse complement strand
CTCATATCTGTATTGAATTGAATATACTTTTTCACCCAAGGACTTTGTTTAAATTTTAAAACTCTATGAATTTTAGCTACTCTCAATCCTTCTCTCAAAAACTGTTTTAAGCTTCTCTGATGTAAAACATATCCCTCTTTATCATAGAATGTTGTTAATAACTTTTCTGTTGATTTGCCTTTAATATTAAAACTTTTATGATAATCACTGAACCATTCTTTCTTTGGGGTTTCTTTCTCACATGCAAAAGGAAGGTCTTTATGCTTATTATGAAGAACACTCGGGTACCTCAAATCAACTTCAAAATAATAACCTTCTTCTTCGTCATTCAATTCCTCTTGAGAAGAAATAACAATATTCATCAAAGCCTTTTCATAATCCTTTTCTTCCACCCACTCTAATTTACCATAAGGCAGAGATTGAGACATTGCCCATCCATACAAATTATTAGCATCAAAATACATCAAATAATTACTATCTTTTTCACTATCATAATTTGGGAGATATTTATTATTTGCTTTCGCATATCTTTTTGAACATACTTGTGATATTCCACCTCTCTTGGACTTCTCAATCATCAAAAGCATATCAACATCACTGATTAAATCTATATCTTGTTTTGTCATTTTCAACATTGCACTCCAAGCTAAACCAGGAGCTGTGAAATAGTGGGCAGGGTCTAATCCATAACAATTTTTATTATGACAGAGTGTTCTAAAAGCCTCAAACACATCAGCTAACAATAAAACATCTGTTTTTAGATATAAATCATGATATTCTCCAAGGTTCTTTATCTTAAATATTTTCCATATTTCTTGTGCGTGTTTATATTCCTTATCACTTATCTCTTCTTCATAAAGGTTATTATAGAAACTTTCTTTTGAAGGAAGTTGTGTTTCTTTAAATCTCATAAATGAATCCATATAATCATAAGGATAAATTCCCTTACTTGTAAGAATTTTCTCTTTACTTTGAATTTCATTCCTTGTTTGAATTTCCTCTCTCGTAAGAATTCCTTCTTTAATCAGAATTTCATCTTTAATCTGAATTTCCTCTTTAGTTCGAATTTTCTTTATAATTAGAATTTCATCTTCAGTTAGAATTTCTTCATTAATTAGAGTTTCCTCTTTACTTTGAATTCTCTCTTTAATCTGAATTTCCTCTTTAGTGAGAATTTCCTCTTTTGGAAAGAATGAATTAAGATTTGGAAAAGAGTCCGTGGAGCTTAGATTTGATGCGAGGTAGGCTAGTGGTGTTCCCATAAACTTGTAAGAATCTAGAAACCTAATACGAGTTAAAGGTTTTGTGAATATCATTTTTGAAAATGAAATATACTTTTGACTTGTGTTTGTTATGGCAGAAATATTCCCTGGTGTTTTTGAAAGTTCATTTATAAATAGATGTGTATCATAGTTGGCGCTGTTGTGAAGAAAGACTGGAATAAAAGAAGGTAATTTATAATTAAGATTACAACAGGAATGAGCGGGACCTCTATATTTACCAGTAAGATGACAATGGTCTCTAACTTTAGACTCCTTAATTTCCCCCTCACAAATATGACAGATATTGTTCATTCTAAATTCTAATTTTTCTTCTTTGGTTAATTTCATCGGTTCATTTGTTTCTTTCATTAATTTAGTGAGTCTTATACAATCCTTTTCTAATCGTTTTACAAACTCTTGTGAAGCATTTTTTCCACGATAATGTTCAAGTTTGTTATACTTTTCTCCAACAGATGATTTGATATAATAACAGAAACCACAAGGAATATGTTTTTTGATATTTATTTGTATATGGTTCTTTTGGATTAGGAGAAGCAGTATTTATCTTTTTAAGGATACATTCAAAATCAGCGTATATCACAAATGGGTGCATGATAGATTTATTATAATCTTCAAAATAAATCTTTTCACCAGGTTTAGGCATTGTAATTACAGCTGATTTATGATTACTACAATATTTTGAATGTTGTTCTAATCGTTCTTTTGTATGAAATGAATTAAGACCGCTTACAAGGATATATTTTGTTTGCTGTTCTGAATACCTGAGAAGAGATTAATCTTGATAAATTATTGATGTATGTGTAATGTGAATTCTTTCCAACACTAAAATATAAAAGGTCAATGTGTGTTTCTTCATTTTTATAGTTGTTTGAAATTTTTAATATTTGAACTTTGTTTGTATCCGTTAATCCATATACATTAATAGAAAGATTATTCTTTTTCTCAAATTTAGGAATATCTGTTAGTGGCATTGGGAATTTAAAATCTTTAATGTCCAAGGTATTCTCATATTTCATATATTGTTTTACTCTTTCTGAATTACATTTTGGTGGATGAAAGTGAGCAAGAACAGACCAGAGAAAACATTTATTATCATTGTTCTTAATATTAACAACTGCCTTCTTTCGTTTTATTTCTTTTGGTAATTCAATATAAGAAGAAGCTTTAAGAGGGTTTGATTTTAGAATGTGTATATCTAAAAAGATGATTTCTTTAATATTGAATCCACTTCCTACCACTGTATTATCAACATCCTCCTCTTGTCTTGATAGTTCTTCATAAACCCCACTATTCAAAAAATCTTGAAATGATGTTATAAAATGAAGACCTGTTCTCATATAAGGAGTATGTTCTTCATCTTGTCTTTTCATATTCATTTTCACTCCCATATAAAACTTTAAAGTTTTCATTTCTTTTAATGTCTTTTTAATAAATTTTTCAACATCGGGTTTCACTATTTCAATTGATTCAGCTATTGATGATGGACCGGGTTCTCCAAATTGAAAAATCCTTATTTTTATATGCCCTTTAAATGCCCCATCAGTGTTTTTAATATAATAGTCTCCCTTTACTTTAAACTCATTTTTCTTGCGTTTTTGTGATTGAAGATGTTGATTATAACTACTCTTCAAAACATCCTTTGAACAGATATCACAATGTTTTCTTTCCAACTCAAGAGGAGATATTTGATGAAATAGATTAAATGTGTGTTTGTTGGTTCGGAGGTGTTTTCTATAATGTTTATATTCGTGATTACAAACATCGCAGTACGTTGTATTCACCATATTTATAGAATAAAACTTTGCTTAAACTAAAATTTTCTTGATGAAAATTTCGTTTAATTTATAGGTGAATCTGTGCTTAAAAACATTTTATCCTCCAACTTTTTCACTTAATAAATACAATGTTTCAAGACACAAAAGACAAGTTTCAATCAATCTCTTCATCTGTTAAAGATACTGAGAAAATGTCAAGGATGTAAAATTGAACAAAGATAAATATAACAACTATTGGATAAAAACTATTATGGTAAATAATGAGTTCTTCAATTTCCTTCAGTGGAAGGGCTTTTAGTATACCTGGTAGAACATCAATTAAAGTATCTCTAACAAAAGTTTCTCCTCTCCTTCTAGTAATATATTCAAAACTAGAAAAAGCAATGAAACAAGAAAAAGTATCAAAGAACAAAAACCTTATGGATGAAGCTTTAGAAAGAAAAGATAAGACCATCTGTAATATGCAAGGAGAAATTTGTATTTTTTTCAACAACCTTAAAGATGTAAATCCTGATGAAATAAAGGATGTTAATATATCAGGTGAAATGACATTTCGTTCAATAGTAGTTAACGATAATTTTAAAATTACCTTTAATATAAAAAATGTTGTCGTTGAATCTGATAATGAAAAAGTATATCGATATCGATGGTAATATACAACTGAAAGTATAGATGAATTTCAGTTTAAGTAAAGTTTTACTTTATAAATATGCTAGACTTTCCTGATTCTCCATATGACAAATTTGAGAATTGTCCTGCGTGTGAAAGACGGGGATTAAACACAGAGTCAAAAGCCTATAAACAATGTATATTCTGTGATTATCTTCTAATTAATGATAATAAAAAATATAAAAAGGAAAATAATTCTTTTAGATTTACACCAAAAATGAATTACTTTACAAGATTGATTAGAGAAATGAATGTAAAGTATGAGGATGATAACACACCTTTCCTTACAAGGGAAGAAACTGAACGTATAAGAGAAATGTTCAAAGGATTGTTGTTGTATATTATTCATGGATGTAATTTTCAGGGAAATATCAACACAAGATATTGTATAAATAAAATAATGGATTATCTTGAAATTAAACCTGAACTTAGGATAAAATATAGAGTTTCTAAAAAAGCCAATAATAAATTAAATAACCTGTTTTTCAAATATATAAATGAATGATTTTTTACCTATTTGGGAAAATAAGATAAAATTTAACAACCATAAAAATCTCCCAAATTCATTAAGATGTCTCATAGTTGGTTCAAGTGGATGTGGAAAAACCTGCTTACTTTTAAAAATGCTCCTCACTCCCAACTTTTTAGATTATGACAATTTAATAATTTTCACAAAGTCGAGTTTTCAACCAGAGTATCAACTACTCTCACAAGGTTTTAATGCTGGTCTTCAAAAAGAAGATATAATCGGTTTATTTAAACGTCAAAAAACCTAAATGATTATAACATTGAAGATATAATTCAACTATTTTGTGATACACAGAGATGTAAAAAGAAATCAAATCTTATAACTTGTATTCTTAGTGATAATACGGATGATATACCGTCTCCCCAAGATTTGGATAAATCAAAAAAGAACCTCGTTATCTTTGATGATTGTGTTAATGAGAGAAACCAAACGGTAATGGACAGCTACTACACAAGAGGGAGACATTCTTCTTGTAATTGTATTTATCTTAGTCAATCGTACTTTCAACTTCCTCGTCGTTCCATCAGAAACAATGCTAATACTTTTATTTTATTCAAGTTAAATTCAATAGATATCAATAATTTTTGGAGAGATAATTGTTCTACATTATGTAGTAAAAAGAAATTTGAGGATTACATGAAGCACACGACTGAAAAATATAAATATATTGTTGTGAAACAAGATGAGATATTAAGGGATATATTTTTTGTTATATAAACAATTACATATATAAATGACAACTATTATTATAAATCTTGTGGGTAAATCTGCTTCTGGAAAAAACTTTCATAAATCAAGGTTCTTGTGTAGTACAAATGAGAATATTGTAAATTTACTTAAAAAACACCCAGTGATACGCATTGTATCAACAACAACTAGAGCAATAAGACCTGGAGAAATAAAAGGTGAAGATTATCACTATATTTCAGTGGAGGAACATATGCGATTGAGGAATGAAGGACAAATATTTGAGGAGGTTTCTCTTGGTACAACAAAATATTCACATTGTAAGAGTGAGTTAAGGAAACTAAAATCTGGTGGTGTTGGGATATTAGAAACTAATCCAGAAGGAACGAGACAAATTATTAAATATCTGAGCGGGGTGAAGATTTTATCATTCGGTTTTGATGTTGATGAAGAAACTCAACGCAAACGTATGAAAAGCAGAGATGCAAGGATTAGTGAAGAAGAAATTACAACTCGCATTAATGTTAATAAAGAATTTGATGAAATATTTAAAGAAAAGGATTTATTTGAACACATCTACTTGAATGATGAAGAAAAGGAAAATTTCCCTGTTAATCTTTACAATTCATTAAATGATATTTTACAATAAATAAATGGATACAAAAGAAAGAGCAAGAAGATTTAAGGAACATCAAGAGTTGGTTTCAAAAGTTGTAAAACAGCAGGAAGACATAAAGAAGAAACGCAGACAGAAACTAACGGGCGAAGAAGTATTTGAAAGAAAACAAGAGAAATTTTTTAAACCACTTTTAAAAACTTCCCAAGAAAAAATGAAAGATGTTTCCACAGTTCCCACAGTAGAATATACTCCCAGAAAGCTCCAAATGTTAAAAGATTTCAGTCAAATGACGGAGGAAGAATTAGAGCATATTGGAGAATTAGAATATGATGAAGGTTTATTTCAACAACTGGAAGAGATTAATCAACCCCCTGATTATATTGTGAATGCTGTTCAAAACAATGAATATTCAGCGGATTCAAAAACCAAAGCAGGACTCATTCCAACAGAACAACCAGCAATATTTCATCTTGTTCAAGAAAAGGTATTGATATTTAATGATGAATTAAGGTTCTTAAGTTCTGCTCAGCCCCCTGTTGAACTAACTCCGAGATTAATGTTTCTTCTCACAAAAGATGGAAGACAAGGTTCAACTGTGAGGGATGAATCAAAGTATATTGATAAACCATTGGATATGGAAAATAATGATGATAGAGTATATATTGATTTGCTGAACACTCTAAATTATAAGGTTATTCTTTCTGGTAAAAGTAGGAAGAATGAGAAGGAGAAACACATTATTCAGGCTTTAAGTATCCTTGGTTCAGGTATTAGTTTTCTTCCAAATGACCCATCGCAATTAGTTAATAGACTGTTATTGTTGTTAGGCAGTAAGAAGGCTGGAAATAACAATTGTTTTAATGAAGCATCAGCCATTTTAGACCAGTTGATGAACATGAAAATAATTAATAAATCTCAATATAAAGACATTTTATCTCATATTAAATAAGATGAGAAGCACAATCCTGAGTTTTAATTTCACAACAAGCGACCACACATCTTCATTCCCATACCCACTACAACTTGACACAACAAAAGAATATGAGGCATCTTTATTGTCCATGGAAACTTATAATACCTTATTCAATATAACCGAGAAAAATGACAAGTTTAGTTATAATCCGGGAAGTGGATACAAAACGATAACAGTCTCACCCGGAGCATACGAGATTTCTCAAATATCTTCCGAAATTGCTCGTCTTATGAAAGAACAGGGTGATGAACCAAAAAATATTGTTATAAACATTCAAAAACATACTTCAAAATCAACGATTAAAGTTAAAAATAACTACAAGGTTGATTTCACAATTGATAATTCATTTAGAGAGTTATTAGGTTTCTCCTCAAAAAAGATTGAAACTAATGGGACGTTTTTCAGTGATAATGTCATTCAAATATCCTCAGGAATAAATTCGGTGTTAATTCACTGTGATTTGATTGATGGTGCTTATAATGATGGAAAAAAAACAAATACAATATTTTCATTCAGTGCATACTCAACCCCAATTGGTTATAAATTCAATATGGAACCTAAAAATTTGGTTTATCTACCTGTGTCAGGAAAAACCATACACAGAGTAAATTTTAGGATAACCGACCAAGATAATCGTGTGATTTCTTTTAATGGAGAAGTTATATCCATCAGAATTCACCTACGTGAAGTTTTTCAATAAATAAATACGATGGTTATTGTGAGGAAACACGAGTTGGGAAAATATAAAATAATTACAGGGGATGTGATGTTCCTTTCCCCGTACTACAAGGGTGAAGGTATGTATCTTGGTAGAGGATACTATAAACCTAAGAGACAAAGGGGTGTAGGACATCAATTTAGAGGAGATGGGATAATTGATACTCTCATGGGTATTGGTTCAACTATTCTTAAACATAAAGACCTAATTGGTTCAACTGCTTCTGCTGTGGGAAATGTAGCAGGTGCTGTAAAGAGTATTAAAGATGCTCAGAAGGAATCTCATAAATTACAAGCAATAAAAGAAATTAAGAAAGGTAAAACTCAGTTGTCCCCCCAAGAACGACAGAAAATAATTCAAATACTTGGAACAGGGTTTCAAAAGTTTTAACATCTTTTTTCCTAAATAAATACAAGTATGGAAGCAATTGATAGTATCTATGATTTGGATGATACTATTATTATCTCAAACTCCACTAAAAAAGAAGATTACTCCAAGGTAAATGCAATAACTGGAACAGACTGGAATACAAATGGTACAAAAAGTTTTGAAATAAATAATCAACAAACCTATTTGAATCTCTCCGAAAGTTTCTTGTTGTGTAAATTTAAATTCACTAAGGCTGGGAATAACACAAACGCTACACTTGTAAATGATTTCTTCTGGAAAATGTTTGATAGTGTGCGATTGTATATTGGAACACAAGAAGTTGAAGCGGTTGATTATGTCTCTGCTGTATCTGAAATGATGAAATTTACACTCTATACATTCAGTGATAGAATGGGAAAGGGGTCTGTCGAAGGTTTTATTCCTGATATGTCAACGGGAACAAACACAGACCCTGGATATATTCAAAGGAAAGGAATGTATAATGATGATACAAAAGCAGAAAATAGTTTTACTGTGGCAGTTCCTCTTAAAGGTATATTTGGATTTTGTGATTATGATAAAGTTCTGTATGGTCTTAAAATTAGATTTCAACTACAAAGGAATGATAATGAAAATAGATTGCTTTTTGGTGTTGGTAGTGCTTTTGGTGAACAGAATAAATTTGTAATTGAGGAGATGAGTTGGTATATCAGTGAATATACTCCTAATCTTAAAACAGAAGAGATGTTGAATCGAAGACTTAACTCAAAGAAACCACTCAGTGTATCATACCTCAAAAGAAGATGTCAACACGTTAAACTCAATCAAACTACTTACACGTGGAATTTGGGTGTTCTGGAAGGAAAGCCACGATATCTGTGGATGATTTTTAAAAAGCCAGATGGTGATACTGCGACTGATAAGAATAATGCATTGAGTGATAATGCTAAGGTGAAACAACTTCGCGTTTCTCTAGATGGAACATTTTATCCACGAGATAGATTGGAAATTGTTTGGGAAAAAAATGATTTTGCTGAAGCATACAAGTCTTACCAAAAGGTGTGTGAAAGTAATGGAAATAAAGAACCTATTTTGGATATGACAGCATTTAAAAGTTTGTATACAATCTATACGTTTGACCTGAGCGCTCAAAAGGAAACTATAAAGTCTAATCGAGTGGATACTTCCCTATACATTGAAAGAGGAGAGAGTGAAGAAGTTGATACATATTGTTTGCTTTTGGAAGAAACAGAATTGCAGATTAATACAGATAATGGTGTGATGATTAGTCTCACATAATTTTTTGTTAAATAAATGAGTGGCAAAGTACCAACTGGGGTATATGTTAATCAAATCAATCTTCATAAACTATCATCTTGTGTTCAAAATCAAAAGCCTTGTACGATTAACGTTAATACAATTCAGAGAAAAGGAGCAGTAAGAATTGATGTTTTGCTCACAAGAGAACAGGTTAAAATCTTGAATGACACTGGCTCACTTAAAATTAAAATGACAAAACCAATGTTGAAAAAATATTCAATAAGAGAGACGAGTGGAGGATTTCTCCCATTTCTAATTCCTTTATTTGCTGGTTTAAGTGCGGTTGGAGCATTGACGGGTGGTATTTCAACAGCGGTCAAAACTGCCAACGAAAGGAAGGCTCAACTCCAGGCTCAAAAAGAATTGGAAAGACATAACAAAGAGTTGGAGAAACAAATTAGTGGAAGTGGTGTAATTGTAGATTTTGCTGAAAAACTTGAAGGTCTGCCTGATAAAGCGAGATTGTTAGTTGGAGATATGCTTTCTTCTATAGCACAAGCAGGTGTAAAATTAACGAAAAGAGGTAATGGATTATATCTTTCTCATAAATAAATGAGCATTGATGAGTGGTTGAAAGAATTTGGAAAGAATACAACATCAAATTTACAACTTGCCAAATATTGTAAGAAATTAAAAATTCATAATGTGGTTATTTGTATGAGAGATGAATTAACAAATGTGCCGAAACATACAAAGAATATTATTATGAACTTAGAAGATAATAATGGGAACGGTTCTCATTGGGTTTGTATTTTTAATAATCAAGACAAATATTATTTTGATAGTTTTGGTCTTCCACCACCTGTTGAAGTCATAAAATTCTTACAGAATGGTGTTTATCAAACATTTCAAGTCCAAGAATTAAATTCCAAGTGTTGTGGTCAATTATGTCTATATGTGTTATTTCAACTCAACAAAAATAAAAAATTTTATGATATTATTTTTAATCTAATATAAATGACTTATGTTGGTAAAGATGGTTCTATCTTTGGTGTATCTCAAGAACTGGATATTGATTTATCAAATTATTATACAAAGGCACAGGCTGAACGACATAAATATAATATAAACAAAAATATTAACATGAAAAATGCTTATAAATTAAAAAATTATCCAAGCCCGACTGACGCGAATGACTTGGTGAGATTAAACGATTTATCACAATATATATACTTAAATAAAACGGCTGTGTATTCCAAAGATACAGAAGTGTTGATATTATCTCCAGGTCATACAGAATTCACAGTTCGAATTAAAATAAATTTTTATAAAGAAGGGCGTATCGTTTGTATGAGAATAGAACAATGGGGGTATGATATGAATGATTTAGGGTATAATTGGTCATTTAAAATTAACCTCGAAGACCTGGAACAATTAAATCAGTCTCGTAAGGAAGAATATTATGCACTTGGTATCGAGAATGAGTTTTGTGGAGCCACGATTAGTAAACAACAAATAAAAGAATTTAATAAGGGTAAATATAATAATGGTTTTGCCCTTGTTTATCTCATGAAAACAGAAAAAACAGGATTATATATAATAAGTAAGGAAATACAAAATGATTTAACTATGGGAAGATGGGGAGGTGTTTCGTGCCATAATATTATTCTAACATATATTTCTAATACATAAATGACAGCAAGAAGGCTTCAAGAAAATTATCATTTCTGTGTCCAAGCATACCTTCAAGAAAAGGGTATTCGGTATTTTAATAAATATGTTCTACAACATAAGAATGAGGTATTTTCAATAAAAGATTGGCATTATGCTGATGTTGATAAACCAACAACTTTAGATTTAATTAGAATGTTAAATAATGAAAAAATTATAAGGTTAAGAAAAGGTAAGGCTCTTTTAGAAATTCAAAAGAAATTTTATTGGTTTCCTGTTGTAAAAAAATTATTTTGGATACAGGAATAACAAGAAATCCTGATGAATATATGTATAATATTCTATGGGGTGTAAACGATTCAAGGATAGTAAGGGATGAGGAAGGAGTTGAAGAAGAGAGGGAAGAGGAGGAAAAGGAGAAGGAGGAGAGAGAGAAGGAGGAAAGAGAGAATAGAGAGAGGGAGGAAAGAGAGAATAGAGAGAGGGAGGAAAGAGAGAATAGAGAGAGGGAGGAAAGAGAGAGAATGAATAAATATCAAAATATGGAAACCAGTGAGATTCAAAAAAGAATAGAGGTATTAAAGAAATTAACTCATCTCACCAGGAAGGAATACAAAGAATTAACAAGTCTATTTGCAATACTTTCAACAAAACTATTAGCATCGTCAAGCTATTCATTTTAATTCAAGTTTTTTCTTAAATAAATGGAGGAGAGAGTGAAGGCATTTCTAAGGATTCTTTATGTTTTAAAAATTAAGATTCAAATGTGCATGTTGGAAACTAAAAAGGTTTTTGCACTCTGCAGGAATTTTTCTCATAAATAAATGAGTTATTGTCTCAAATGTAAAAAGAAAACTAATACTAAAAATATTTCATATATTAAAAGTAAAAATAACAGGGTTATACAAAAAGGTATATGTTCGGTGTGTGGTTCAAAAAAAAATCAATTTATCTCCAAACACAAACTCGGAGGAGATATACAAAAGTTTTTATCAGGAAGTAAATTTAAAACTACTGGAATACCAGGGGAATTACATCTTCCAGGTTATTCTTTCTGTGGTCCAGGCACAAACTTAGATAAAAGATTAGATGAGACAGACAATCCTAAATCCTGGAGTAAACCAATCAATAGAGTTGATGAAGTGTGCATGAGACACGATATTGATTATGGGAATACCACAACGTTGGAAGAAAAACATGAAGCCGATAGAGAAATGTTGTATAATTTGTCTCTGATACAAAATCCAACCTTGAGAGAAAAAGTTGATAGGTTCATCGTGAAGAAGATGATTAGTGCTAAATTGAAACTTGGACTTGGAAATTCAAAAAACTTATAGGCTCTAATGATGCCATTAAGACTGAAGAGCAATTAGCTGATGAATTACATAAACCAATATTCACAAAGTTTCAGAGAAGGAAAGTTTATTCCAAGGAAGTTGATTATATCTGGTCTGCTGATTTGATTGAACTCAATAATGATAAGGGGTACAAGTATGCTTTAACCGTTATTGATTTGAGGAGTAGATATGCGTGGGTTGTCCCTTTAAAAAACAAAACAGGTAATACTCTTATGTTAGCTTTTCAACAGATATTTAATAAAAGTAAGAGAAAACCTAAGAAATTGTGGACTGATGAGGGTAGAGAGTTTTATAACAAGACATTTATGAATTTTCTAAAAAATAACAGTATTACATTATACAGTACCTTTAATGAAGGGAAGGCAGTTGTTGTTGAACGTTTTAATCGTACCTTAAAAGAGAGACTATATAAAAATTCACACAACTCGGTTCACAACAATGGTCATCTTTTATTCAGGATATTGTGGATAAATATAATGACACGATTCACACGTCAACGAATATGAAGCCATCAGAAACATTTACAAAATTAAAATATGAAAAAGAGATTAATGTCAGAAAACCTAAGTTCAAAGTTGGTGATATCGTA
>NW_028222485.1:0-38000 GCF_056783735.1 Eptatretus burgeri | reverse complement strand
GAGCCTTCATAGAATTTGTAATGTACATGTCAGTGGTACATGTTTTAAAATTTCACCAGCTCCATAATAAGTAAGAAAATAGTAGTCCTAGTGAATGATGGGTGCATGGTGGGTCCTCCTGCCCCCTGGACTATTTCTCGTCATTCTCCTTACCAGCAAATGAGATTTTGGACTAACAGCTTGTAACATGTCATCTGAGCTTGTAAAAATCTCATTTACCCTGTTGCTTTGGATACATCATCAAATGGATTCACCGATATTTCTGCCACTGGAAGAGGCTGTCTTGAAATTTAGGCCTCGCCATGACTTCTTGGATTGACCATGTATGAAAGCTGCCCTCGACACTCAGCTTTTATTATGTCAATTAAGTTTTTGTTCGATAAAAAGAAGAAGAGAGAGAGAGGGAGACAGACTTTTGTATGCTTTTATTATAAAAGTATCAAAACACACCAGAAAAAGCACACTCCAGAAAAACAATTCCAAACAATTTTACAGCAAAAATAAATTCAACAAAAGCAAGACAAACAAGGGTGTCTGTTCATGTCAAAAACACCACAGAACTAGAAGGGGAGCACTCGGTAGAGTACAAAACCTCCGCCACCAATACTGCTAGGTCACTCAAGTGAACTTGATATCCTATTCATTCAATTTGATGTCAACAGTGCTCACAGAGTAAAAGTTTGCAACTTTCCCTTTTACTTTTACATACTCAATTCATTTGTCATAACGAGATTCCTTGAGACAGAAATTTATTTTACGTGGGTATATCCACATGAAGTTCTAAAATCAGCCGCAATTATAATTTTGGCATGTTTTTTTGTTGGAAATCACTGATAACATGTAGAAATGCAAAAAAAAAAAAATCGAAATTTTGTTGAAAAAAAAAGTTGCAAAAGAATTTTTTTTCTCCAACAATTTTTTTTTGGGAGGGGGATTGGAAATCACTTAAAACATGTAAAAATGCAATTTTTTTGGGGGGTAACAATTTTTGGGGGGGGGTTGCAAATCAATGAAAACATATATAATTGCAAAAAAAAATTCCCCTCTAACAATTTGGGAGGAGGGGCAAGTCTAAAATTTAATGGCATGATCCTTGGACCATACCGAACCGTCTCACCAAGTTTCGTCGAAATCCGTCGAGGAGTTTTTCCGCAATACTGTTTACAAACAAACAAACACACAAACAAACTAGAGGGGGAGCACTCGGGAGAGTGCAAAACCTCCGCCGCCAATACTGATGGGTCACTCAAGTGAACCTTATATCTTATTCATTAAATATGATGTCAACAGTGCTGACAGTTATAGTTCTTTTCTCCAACATTTTTTTGGGAGGGGGGGGGGGTTGGAAATCACTAAAAACATGTAAAAATGCAAAAAAAATCGAAATTTTGCGAAAAAAAAAGTTGCAAAATTTTTTTTTCTCGAACAATTGTTTTTGGGAGGGGTTGGAAATCACTTAAAACATGCAGAAATGCAAAAAAGAAATTTCTTTTTTTTGGGGAGGGGGGGGTATCAATTTTTTGGGGGGGTTGGAAATCACTTAAAACATGTAAAAATGCCCAAAAAAAAAATTCGAAGTTTTGTTTAAAAAAAAGTTGCAAAATTATTTTTTCTCGAACAATTTTTTTTGGGGGGGTTGGAAATCACTAAAAACATGTAGAAATGCAAAAAAAAAATTTTTTCTTTTTTTTTTTGGGTGAGGGGAACAATTTTATTAGGGGGGTTGGAAATCACTTAAAACATGTAGAAATGCAAAAAAAAAAAATCTTTTTTGGGGGGAGGGTAACAATTTTTTGGGGGGGGGTTGGAAATCACTTAAAACATGTAAAAATGCAAAAAAAAATTAAAAAAAATTCTCAAACAATTTTGGGGGGGTTGGAAATCACTGAAAACGTAAAAATGCAAAAAAAAATTTCTCAAACAATTTTTTGGGGGGGTTGGAAATCACTTAAAACATTAAGAAATGCAAAAAAAAAAATTTTCTTTTTTTTTTTGGGTGAGGGGAACAATTTCATTAGGGGGGTTGGAAATCACTTCAAACATGTAGAAATGCAAAAAAATTTTTCTCAAACAATTTTTTTGGGGAGGCAGTAACAATTTTTTGGGGGGGGGGGTTGGAAATCACAAAATATATAGAAATGCAAAAAAAAAAATATTTTCTCTTACAATTTTTTTTGGGGGGGTAACAATTTTTTGGGGGGGGGGGTTGGAAATCACTTAAAACATGTAGAAATGCAAAAAAAATTGGGGGGTGAGGGAAATTTTTTTGGGGGGGTTGGGAATCACTTAAAACAAGTAGAAATGCAAAAAAAAATTAAAAAATTTTCTCAAACAATTTTTGGGGGGGTTGGGAATCACTTAAAACATGTAGAAATGCAAAAAAAAAATTCTCTAACAATTTTTTTGGGGGGGGTAACAATTTTTTTGGGGGAGTTGGAAATCACTTAAAACATGTGGAAATGCAAAAAAAAAAAATTTCTTTTTTGGGGGGGAGGGTAACAAATTTATTTTTTTTGGGGGGGGGGGTTGGAAATCACTTAAAACATGTAAAAATGCAAAAAATTTAAAAAAATCCTCAAACAATTTTTTTTGGGGGGGGGGTTGGAAATCACTTAAAACATGTAAAAATGCCAAAAAAATAAAAAAATTCAAACAATATTTGGGGAGTTGGAAATCACTTCAAACATGCAGAAATGCAAAAAAATTCTCGAATATTTTTTTTTGGGGGGTAACAATTTTTGGGGGGTTGGAAATCACTTAAAACATGCAGAAATGCAAAAAATCCTTTTGGGGGGGTAACAATTTCGGGGGGTTGGAAATCACAAAATATATAGAAATGCAAAAAAAAATTTTTCTCTAATTTTTTTTGGGGGGGTAACAATTTTTTGGGGAGTTGGAAATCACTTTAAACATGTGGAAATGCAAAAAAACATTTCTCTAACAATTTTTTTTTGGGGGGTAACAATTTTTTGGGGGAGTTGGAAATCACTTAAAACAGGTGGAAATGCAAAAAAAAAATTCTTTTTTGGGGGTGAGGGTAACAAGTTTTTTTGGGGGGGTTGGGAATCACTTTAAACATGTGGAAATGCAAAAAAACATTTCTCTAACAATTTTTTTGGGGGGTAACAATTTTTTGGGGGAGTTGGAAATCACTTAAAACATGTGGAAATGCAAAAAAAATTCTTTTTTGGGGGTGAGGGTAACAAGTTTTTTTTGGGGGGGGGGGTTGGAAATCACTTAAAACATGTAAAAATGCAAAAAAATAAAAAATTCTCAAACAATTTTTTTTTGGGGGGGGTTGGAAATCACTTAAAACATGTAAAAATGCCAAAAAAAAAAATTTCTCAAACAATTTTTGGGGGTTGGAAATCACTTCAAACATGCAGAAATGCAAAAAAAATTCTCCAACATTTTTTTTGGGGGGGTAACAATTTTTGGGGGGGTTGGAAATCACTTAAAACATGCAGAAATGCAAAAAATTCCTTTTGGGGGGTAACAATTTTGGGGGGTTGGAAATCACAAAATATATAGAAATGCAAAAAAAAATTTTTGTCAAACAATTTTTTGGGGGGGGAACAATTTTTTGGGGGGGTTGGAAATCACTTAAAACATGTAAAAATGCAAAAAAAAAATTTTGGGGGGTGAGGGTAATTTTTGGGGGGGGGGGGGGGTTGGGAATCACTTAAAACATGTAGAAATGCAAAAAAAAAATCTCTAACAATTTTTTTTAGTCGGGTAACAATTCTTTGGTGGGAGTTGGAAATCACTTAAAACATGTGGAACTGCAATAAAAAATTCTCTATTTTTTTTTGGGGGGGGGCACTTTTTGGGGTGGGGTTCGAAATCACTTAAAACATATAGAAATGCAAAAAAAAAAAAAAATCTCAAAGTATTTTGGAGGGGGGTTGGAAATCACTTAAAACATGCAGAAATGCAAAAAATTCCTTTTTTTGGGGGGGGTAACAATTTTGGGGGGTTGGAAATCACAAAATATATAGAAATGCAAAAAAAAAATTTCTCGAACAATTTTTTGGGGGGGTAACAATTTTTTGGGGGGGTTGGAAATCACTTAAAACATGTAGAAATGCAAAAAAATTCTTTTTTTTTTGGGTGAGGGTAATTTTTTTGGGGGGTTGGGAATCACTTAAAACATGCAGAAATGCAAAAAAAAATCTATTTTTGGGGGTGAGGGTAATTTTTTGGGGGGTTGGGAATCACTTAAAACATGTAGAAATGCAAAAAAATTCTCTAACAATTTTTTTTGGGGGGTAACAATTTTTGGGGGGAGTTGGAAATCACTTAAAACATGTGGAAATGCAAAAAAAAATTCTCTATTTTTTTTTTTTGGGGGGGGGGAAATTTTTGGGGTGGGGTTGGAAATCACTTAAAACATGTAGAAATGCAAAAAAAAAAAAATTCTCAAACTATTTTGGGGGGGTTGGAAATCACTTAAAACATGCAGAAATGCAAAAAATTCCTTTTTTGGGGGTGGGGTAACAATTTTGGGGGGGTTGGAAATCACAAAATATATAGAAATGCAAAAAAAGAAATTTTCTCGAACAATTTTTTGGGGGGGGGGGTAACAATTTTCTTGGGGGGTTGGAAATCACTTAAAACATGTAGAAATGCAAAAAAAATTCTTTTTTTTGGGTGAGGGTAATTTTTGGGGGGTTGGGAATCACTTAAAACATGTAGAAATGCAAAAAAAAATTCTCACAATTTTTTTGGGGGGGGTAACAATTTTTTGGGGGGTTGGAAATCACTTGATCCATGTAAAAATGCAAAAAAATGTTTTTTTCTCAAACAATTTTTTTTTGGGGGGGGGGGTTGGAAATCACAAACATGGAGAAATGCAAAAAAAAATCTTTTTGGGGGGGGTAACAATTTTTTTGGAGGGGTTGGAAATCACTTCAAACATGCAGAAATGCAAAAAAATTATCGAACAATTTTTTGGGGGTTGGAAATAACTTAAAACATGCAGAAATGCAAAAAAAATTCCTTTTTTGGGGGGGGTAACAATTTTGGGGGGGGTTGGAAATCACAAAATATATAGAAATGCAAAAAAAAAAAATTTCTCTAACAATTTTTGGGGGGGGGTAACAATTTTTTTGGGGGTGGGAAATCATTTAAAACATGTAGAAATGCAAAAAAATTTCTTTTTTTGGGGGTGAGGGTAATTTTGGGGGGGGTTGGGAATCACTTAAAACATGTAGAAATGCAAAAAAAAATTTCTAACAATTTTTTTTGGGGGGGGGTAACAATTTTTGGGGGAGTTGGAAATCACTTAAAACATGTGGAAATGCAAAAAAAAAATTCTTTTCTTGGGGGAGGGTAACAATTCTTTTGGGGGGTTTGGAAATCACTTAAAACATGTAAAAATGCAAAAAAATTTAAAAAATACAATTTTTGGGGGGGTTGGAAATCACTTAAAACATGTAAAAATGCCAAAAAAAAATTCTCAAACAATTTTTGGGGGGTTGGAAATCACTTCAAACATGCAGAAATGCAAAAAAATTCTCGAACTTTTTTTGGGGGGGGTAACAATTTTTTTTGGGGGGTAACAATTTTTTGGGGGAGTTGGAAATCACTTTAAACATGTGGAAATGCAAAAAACATTTCTCTAACAATTTTTTTGGGGGGGGTAACAATTTTTTGGGGGAGTTGGAAATCACTTAAAACATGTGGAAATGCAAAAAAAAAATTCTTTTTTGGGGGTGAGGGTAACAAGTTTTTTTTGGGGGGGGGGTTGGAAATCACTTAAAACATGTAAAAATAAAAATAAAAAATTCTGAAACAATTTTTTTGGGGGGGGTTGGAAATCACTTAAAACATGGACAAATGCAAAAAAAAAATTTCTCTAACAATTTTGGGGGGGTTGGAAATCACTTCAAACATGCAGAAATGCAAAAAAAATTCTCCAACATTTTTTTTGGGGGGGTAACAATTTTTGGGGGGGTTGGAAATCACTTAAAACATGCTGAAATGCAAAAAAAATCCTTTTGGGGGGGTAACAATTTTGGGGGTTGGAAATCACAAAATATATAGAAATGCAAAAAAAAATTTCTCTAACAATTTTTGGGTGGGGGGGAACAATTTTTTGGGGGGCTTGGAAATCACTTACAACATGTAAAAATGCAAACAAAAAAAATTTTGGGGGGTGAGGGTAATTTTTGGGGGGGGTTGGGAATCACTTAAAACATGTAGAAATGCAAAAAAAAAATTCTCTAACAATTTTTTTTGGGGGGTAACAATTTTTTGGGGGAGTTGGAAATCACTTAAAACATGTGGAAATGCAAAAAAAAAATTCTCTATTTTTTTTTGGGGGGGGGGAATTTTTGGGGTGGGGTTGGAAATCACTTAAAACATGTAAAAATGAAAAAAAAAAAAAAAAATCTCAAACTATTTTGGAGGGGGGTTGGAAATCACTTAAAACATGCAGAAATGCAAAAAAAATTCCTTTTTTTGGGGGGGGGGGGTAACAATTTTGGGGGGTTGGAAATCACAAAATATATAGAAATGCAAAAAAAAATTTCTCGAACAATTTTTTGGGGGGGGTAACAATTTTTTGGGGGGGGGGGTTGGAAATCACTTAAAACATGTAGAAATGCAAAAAAAATTCTTTTTTTTGGGTGAGGGTAATTTTTTTGGGGGGGTTGGGAATCACTTAAAACAAGTAGAAATGCAAAAAAAATTAAAAAATTTTCTCAAACAATTTTTGGGGGGTTGGGAATCACTTAAAACATGTAGAAATGCAAAAAAAAAAATTCTCTAACAATTTTTTTGGGGGGTAACAATTTTTTTGGGGAGTTGGAAATCACTTAAAACATGTGGAAATGCAAAAAAAAAAAAAATTTCTTTTTTGGGGGGAGGGTAACAAATTTATTTTTTTTGGGGGGGGGGGGTTGGAAATCACTTAAAACATGTAAAAATGCAAAAATTTAAAAAAATCCTCAAACAATTTTTTTTTGGGGGGGGGGGTTGGAAATCACTTAAAACATGTAAAAATGCCAAAAAAAAATAAAAAAATTCAAACAATATTTGGGGGAGTTGGAAATCACTTCAAACATGCAGAAATGCAAAAAAAATTCTCGAATATTTTTTTTTGGGGGGGTAACAATTTTTGGGGGGGTTGGAAATCACTTAAAACATGCAGAAATGCAAAAAAATCCTTTTGGGGGGGTAACAATTTCGGGGGGGGGTTGGAAATCACAAAATATATAGAAATGCAAAAAAAAATTTTTCTCTAACAATTTTTTTTGGGGGGGTAACAATTTTTTGGGGGGAGTTGGAAATCACTTTAAACATGTGGAAATGCAAAAAAACATTTCTCTAACAATTTTTTTTTTGGGGGGGTAACAATTTTTGGGGGAGTTGGAAATCACTTAAAACAGGTGGAAATGCAAAAAAAAATTATTTTTTGGGGTGAGGGTAACAAGTTTTTTTGGGGGGTTGGGAATCACTTTAAACATGTGGAAATGCAAAAAAACATTTCTCTAACAATTTTTTTGGGGGGTAACAATTTTTTGGGGGGTTGGAAATCACTTAATACATGTAAAAATGGAAAAAAATATATTTTTTTCTCAAACAATTTTTTTTTGGGGGGGTTGGAAATCACAAACATGGAGAAATGCAAAAAAAAATCTTTTTGGGGGGGGGTAACAATTTTTGGGGGGTGGAAATCACTTCAAACATGCAGAAATGCCAAAAAATTAAAAAAATTCTCAAACAATTTTTGGGGGTTGGAAATCACAAAATATATAGAAATGCAAAAAAAAAATTTTCTCCAGCAATTTTTGGGGGGGGTAACAATTTTTTTGGGGGTTGGAAATCACTTCAAACATGCAGAAATGCCAAAAAATAAAAATTCTCAAACAATTTTTTTGGGGGGTTGGAAATCACAAACATGGAGAAATGCAAAAAAAAAAATTTGGGGGGGGGTAACAATTTTTGGGGGGTTGGAAATCACTTCAAACATGCAGAAATGCCAAAAAATCCTTTTTGGGGGGGGTAACAATTTTTGGGGGTTGGAAATCACAAAATATATAGAAATGCAAAAAAATTCTTTTTTGGGGGGGTGAGGGTAATTTTTTGGGGGGGGGGGTTGGGAATCACTTAAAACATGTAGAAATGCAAAAAAATTTCTCTAACAATTTTTTTGGGGGGTAACAATTTTTTGGGGAGTTGGAAATCACTTAAAACATATGGAAATGCAAAAAAAAATTCTTTTTTGGGGAGGGTAACAATTTTTTTTTGGGGGGGGGTTGGAAATCACTTACATGTAAAAATGCAAAAAAATAAAAAATTCTCAAACAATTTTTTTTGGGGGGGGGTTGGAAATCACTTAAAACATGTAAAAATGCCAAAAAAATAAAAAAATTCTCAAACAATTTTTTTTGGGGGGGGTTGGAAATCACTTAAAACATGTAAAAATGCCAAAAAAAAAATTTCTCAAACAATTTTGGGGGGGTTGGAAATCACTTCAAACATGCAGAAATGCAAAAAAATTCTCGAACATTTTTTTTTGGGGGGTAACAATTTTTGGGGGTTGGAAATCACTTAAAACATGCAGAAATGCAAAAAAATTTCCTTTTTTGGGGGCGGGGTAACAATTTTTGGGAGATTTGGAAATCACAAAATATATAGAAATGCAAAAAAAAAATTCTCTAACAATTTTTTTGGGGAGGGGGTAACAATTTTTTTGGGGGGGTTGGAAATCACTTAAAACATGTAGAAATGCAAAAAAAAAATTTCTTTAACAATTTTTTTTGGGGGGTGACAATTTTTTTGGGGGAGTTGGAAATCACTTAAAACATATGGAAATGCAAAAAAAACAATTCTTTTTTGGGGGAGGGTAACAATTTTTTGGGGGGTTGGAAATCACTTAAAACATGTAAAAATGCCAAAAAAAAATTTTCTCAAAGAATTCTTTTTGGGGGGGGGTTGGAAATCACTTAAAACATGGAGAAATGCAAAAAAAAAATGTTTTTTGGGGGGGGGTAACAATTTTTTTGGGGGGGTTGGAAATCACCAAACATGCAGAAATGCCAAAAAAATTCCTTTTTTGGGGGGTGTAACAATTTTTTGGGGGGTTGGAAATCACAAAATATATAGAAATGCAAAAAAAAAATTTTTTTCTCTAACAATTTTTTTGGGTGGGGGGTAACAATTTTTGGGGGGGTTGGAAATCACTTAAAACATGTAAAAATGCAAAAAAATATTTTTTTTTCTCAAACAATTTTTTTGGTGGGGGGTTGGAAATCACAAACATGGAGAAATGCAAAAAAAAAACTTTTTTTTTTGGGTGAGGGTAATTTCTTGGGGGGGGGGTTGGGAATCACTTAAAACATGTAGAAATGCAAAAAAAAAATTTCTTTAACAATTTTTTTTGGGGGGGTGACAATTTTTTTGGGGGAGTTGGAAATCACTTAAAACATATGGAAATGCAAAAAAATTTCTTTTTTGGGGGGTGAGGGTAATTTTGGGGGGGTTGGGAATCACTTAAAACATGTAGAAATGCAAAAAAAATTTCTAACAATTTTTTTTGGGGGGGGTAACAATTTTTGGGGGAGTTGGAAATCACTTAAAACATGTGGAAATGCAAAAAAAAAATTCTTTTCTTGGGGGGAGGGTAACAATTCTTTTGGGGGGGTTTGGAAATCACTTAAAACATGTAAAAATGCAAAAAAATTTAAAAAATACAATTTTTGGGGGGGTTGGAAATCACTTAAAACATGTAAAAATGCCAAAAAAAAAAATTCTCAAACAATTTTTGGGGGGGTTGGAAATCACTTCAAACATGCAGAAATGCAAAAAAAATTCTCGAACTTTTTTTTGGGGGGGTAACAATTTTTTTTGGGGGGGTAACAATTTTTTGGGGGAGTTGGAAATCACTTTAAACATGTGGAAATGCAAAAAAAACATTTCTCTAACAATTTTTTTTTGGGGGTAACAATTTTTTGGGGGAGTTGGAAATCACTTAAAACAGGTGGAAATGCAAAAAAAAAAAATTCTTTTTTGGGGGTGAGGGTAACAAGTTTTTTTGGGAGGGTTGGGAATCACTTTAAACATGTGGAAATGCAAAAAAAAACATTTCTCTAACAATTTTTTTGGCGGGGGGTAACAATTTTTTGGGGGGAGTTGGAAGTCACTTAAAACATGTGGAAATGCAAAAAAAAAATTCTTTTTTGGGGGTGAGGGTAACAAGTTTTTTTTGGGGGGGGGGTTGGAAATCACTTAAAACATGTAAAAATGCAAAAAAATAAAAAAATTCTCAAACAATTTTTTTGGGGGGGGTTGGAAATCACTTAAAACATGTAAAAATGCCAAAAAAAATAAAAAAATTTCTCAAACAATTTTTGGGGGGTTGGAAATCACTTCAAACATGCAGAAATGCAAAAAAATTCTCCAACATTTTTTTTGGGGGGTAACAATTTTTGGGGGGTTGGAAATCACTTAAAACATGCAGAAATGCAAAAAAATTCCTTTTGGGGGGGTAACAATTTTGGGGGTTGGAAATCACAAAATATATAGAAATGCAAAAAAAAAAATTTTTGTCAAACAATTTTTTGGGGGGGGGAACAATTTTTGGGGGGTTTGGAAATCACTTAAAACATGTAAAAATGCAAAAAAAAAAAATTTTGGGGGGGTGAGGGTAATTTTTGGGGGGTTGGGAATCACTTAAAACATGTAGAAATGCAAAAAAAATTCTCTAACAATTTTTTTTGGGGGGTAACAATTTTTTGGGGGAGTTGGAAATCACTTAAAACATGTGGAAATGCAAAAAAAAATTCTCTATTTTTTTTTGGGGGGGGGGAATTTTTGGGGTGGGGTTGGAAATCACTTAAAACATGTAGAAATGCAAAAAAAAAAAAAAATCTCAAACTATTTTGGAGGGGGGTTGGAAATCACTTAAAACATGCAGAAATGCAAAAAAAATTCCTTTTTTTGGGGGGGGGTAACAATTTTGGGGGGGTTGGAAATCACAAAATATATAGAAATGCAAAAAAAAAAATTTCTCGAACAATTTTTTGGGGGGTAACAATTTTTTTGGGGGGGGTTGGAAATCACTTAAAACATGTAGAAATGCAAAAAAAATTCTTTTTTTTTTGGGTGAGGGTAATTTTTTTGGGGGGGGTTGGGAATCACTTAAAACAAGTAGAAATGCAAAAAAAAATTAAAAAATTTTCTCAAACAATTTTTGGGGGGGTTGGGAATCACTTAAAACATGTAGAAATGCAAAAAAAAAACACTCTAATAATTTTTTTGGGGGGGGTAACAATTTTTGTGGGGGAGTTGGAAATCACTAAAAACATGTGGAAATGCAAAAAAAAAAAATTTCTTTTTTGGGGGGGAGGGTAACAAATTTATTTTTTTGGGGGGGGGGTTGGAAATCACTTAAAACATGTAAAAATGCAAAAAATTTAAAAAATCCTCAAACAATTTTTTTTTTTGGGGGGGGTTGGAAATCACTTAAAACATGTAAAAATGCCAAAAAAAAATAAAAAATTCAAACAATATTTGGGGAGTTGGAAATCACTTCAAACATGCAGAAATGCAAAAAAATTCTCGAATATTTTTTTTGGGGGGTAACAATTTTTGGGGGGTTGGAAATCACTTAAAACATGCAGAAATGCAAAAAAATCCTTTTGGGGGGGTAACAATTTCGGGGGGGGTTGGAAATCACAAAATATATAGAAATGCAAAAAAAAATTTTTTCTCTAACAATTTTTTTTGGGGGGGTAACAATTTTTTGGGGGGAGTTGGAAATCACTTTAAACATGTGGAAATGCAAAAAAAAACATTTCTCTAACAATTTTTTTTTGGGGGGGTAACAATTTTTTGGGGGGAGTTGGAAATCACTTAAAACAGGTGGAAATGCAAAAAAAAAAAATTCTTTTTTGGGGGTGAGGGTAACAAGTTTTTTTGGGGGGGTTGGGAATCACTTTAAACATGTGGAAATGCAAAAAAAACATTTCTCTAACAATTTTTTTGGGGGGTAACAATTTTTGGGGGGTTGGAAATCACTTAATACATGTAAAAATGGAAAAAAATATATTTTTTTCTCAAACAATTTTTTTGGGGGGGGGGGTTGGAAATCACAAACATGGAGAAATGCAAAAAAAAATCTTTTTGGGGGGGGGGCTAACAATTTTTGGGGGGTGGAAATCACTTCAAACATGCAGAAATGCCAAAAAAATTAAAAAAAAATTCTCAAACAATTTTTGGGGGGGTTGGAAATCACAAAATATATAGAAATGCAAAAAAAAAAATTTTCTCCAGCAATTTTTGGGGGGGGGTAACAATTTTTTTGGGGGGTTGGAAATCACTTCAAACATGCAGAAATGCCAAAAAATAAAAAAATTCTCAAACAATTTTTTTGGGGGGGTTGGAAATCACAAACATGGAGAAATGCAAAAAAAAAAATTTGGGGGGGGGTAACAATTTTTGGGGGGTTGGAAATCACTTCAAACATGCAGAAATGCCAAAAAATCCTTTTTGGGGGGGGGGGTAACAATTTTTGGGGGGGTTGGAAATCACAAAATATATAGAAATGCAAAAATTTCTTTTTGGGGGGGTGAGGGTAATTTTTTTGGGGGGGGTTGGGAATCACTTAAAACATGTAGAAATGCAAAAAAATTTCTCTAACAATTTTTTTTGGGGGGGTAACAATTTTTTTGGGGAGTTGGAAATCACTTAAAACATATGGAAATGCAAAAAAAAAATTCTTTTTTTGGGGGAGGGTAACAATTTTTTTGGGGGGGGGGGGGGGTTGGAAATCACTTACATGTAAAAATGCAAAAAAATAAAAAAATTCTCAAACAATTTTTTTTGGGGGGGGGGGTGGAAATCACTTAAAAAATGTAAAAATGCCAAAAAAATAAAAAAATTATCAAAAAATTTTTTTTTGGGGGGGGTGGAAAACACCTAAAACATGTAAAAATGCCAAAAAAAAAATTTCTCAAACAATTTTGGGGGGGTTGGAAATCACTTCAAACATGCAGAAATGCAAAAAAATTCTCGAACATTTTTTTTTGGGGGGGTAACAATTTTTGGGGGGTTGGAAATCACTTAAAACATGCAGAAATGCAAAAAAATTTCCTTTTTTGGGGGCGGGGTAACAATTTTTGGGAGATTTGGAAATCACAAAATATATAGAAATGCAAAAAAAAAAAATTCTCTAACAATTTTTTTTGGGGAGGGGGTAACAATTTTTTTGGGGGGGGTTGGAAATCACTTAAAACATGTACAAATGCAAAAAAAAAATTTCTTTAACAATTTTTTTTGGGGGGTGACAATTTTTTTGGGGGAGTTGGAAATCACTTAAAACATATGGAAATGCAAAAAAACAATTCTTTTTTTGGGGGGAGGGTAACAATTTTTTGGGGGGGGGTTGGAAATCACTTAAAACATGTAAATGCAAAAAAAATTTTCTCAAACAATTTTTTTTGGGGGGGTTGGAAATCACAAACATGGAGAAATGCAAAAAAAATGTTTTTTGGGGGGGGTAACAATTTTTTTGGGGGGGTTGGAAATCACCAAACATGCAGAAATGCCAAAAAATTCCTTTTTGGGGGTGTAACAATTTTTTGGGGGGTTGGAAATCACAAAATATATAGAAATGCAAAAAAATATTTTTTTCTCTAACAATTTTTTTGGGTGGGGGTAACAATTTTTGGGGGGTTGGAAATCACTTAAAACATGTAAAAATGCAAAAAAATATTTTTTTCTCAAACAATTTTTTTGGTGGGGGTTGGAAATCACAAACATGGAGAAATGCAAAAAAAAACTTTTTTTTTTGGGTGAGGGTAATTTCTTTGGGGGGGGGGTTGGGAATCACTTAAAACATGTAGAAATGCAAAAAAAAAAAATTCTTTAACAATTTTTTTTGGGGGGTGACAATTTTTTTGGGGAGTTGGAAATCACTTAAAACATATGGAAATGCAAAAAAACAATTCTTTTTTTGGGGGAGGGTAACAATTTTTTTTTGGGGGGGGGGGTTGGAAATCACTTAAAACATGTAAAAATGCAAAAAAAAAAAAAATTTCTCAAACAATTTTTTTGGGGGGGGTTGGAAATCACAAACATGGAGAAATGCAAAAAAATGTTTTTGGGGGGGTAACAATTTTTTTGGGGGGTTGGAAATCACTTCAAACATGTAGAAATGCCAAAAAAATTCCTTTTTTGGGGGGTGTAACAATTTTTTGGGGGGTTGGAAATCACAAAATATATAGAAATGCAAAAAAAAATTTTTTCTCTAACAATTTTTTTGGGTGGGGGTAACAATTTTTGGGGGGTTGGAAATCACTTAAAACATGTAAAAATGCAAAAAAATATTTTTTTTCTCAAACAATTTTTTTTTGGGGGGGGGGTTGGAAATCACAAACATGGAGAAATGCAAAAAAAACTTTTTTTTTTGGGTGAGGGTAATTTCTTTGGGGGGTTGGGAATCACTTAAAACATGTAGAAATGCAAAAAAAAATTCTTTAACAATTTTTTTTTGGGGGGGTGACAATTTTTTTGGGGGAGTTGGAAAAAACTTAAAACATGTGGAAATGCAAAAAAAAAAAAAAAATTTTTGGGGGGGGGGAGGGTAACAATTTTGGGGGGGGGTTGGAAATCACTTAAAACATGTAAAAATGCCAAAAAATAAAAAATATTTCTCAAACAATTTTTTTGGGGGGGAGTTGGAAATCAGAAAATGGAGAAATGCAAAAAAAATCTTTTTTGGGGGGGTAACAATTTTTTGGGGGGGTTGGAAATCACTTCAAACATGCAGAAATGCCAAAAAAATTCCTTTTTGGGGGGGGTAACAATTTTGGGGGGGGTTGGAAATCACAAAATATATAGAAATGCAAAAAAATTTTTTTTTTCTCTAACAATTTTTTTGGGTGGGGGTAACAATTTTTGGGGGGGGTTGGAAATCACTCAAAACATGTAAAAATGCAAAAAATATTTTTTTTTCTCAAACAATTTTTTGGGGGGTGTTGGAAATCACAAACATGGAGAAATGCAAAAAAAAAAAAATTCTCAAACAATTTTGGGGGTTGGAAATCACTTAAAACATGCAGAAATGCAAAAAATTCTCGAACATTTTTTTTTTGGGGGGGTAACAATTTTTTGGGGGTTGGAAATCACTTAAAACATGCAGAAATGCAAAAAAATCCTTTTTGGGGGGGGGGGGGTAACAATTTTTGGGAGGTTTGGAAATCACAAAATATATAGAAATGCAAAAAAAAAAAAATTCTCTAACAATTTTTTTTGGGGAGGGGTAAAAAAAAATTTGGGGGGGTTGGAAATCACTTAAAACATGTAGAAATGCAAAAAAAAATCTTTTTTTTTTGGGTGAGGGTAATTTTTTGGGGGGTTGGGAATCACTTAAAACATGTAGAAATGCAAAAAAAATTCTTTAACAATTTTTTTGGGGGGTGACAATTTTTTGGGGGGAGTTGGAAATCACTTAAAACATGTGGAAATGCAAAAAAAAAAATTCTTTTTTGGGGGGGAGGGTAACAATTTTTTTGGGGGGTTGGAAATCACTTAAAACATGTAAAAATGCCAAAAAAATTTTCTCAAACAATTTTTTTGGGGGTGGGTTGGAAATCACAAACAAGGAGAAATGCAAAAAAAATGTTTTTTTGGGGGATAACAATTTTTTTGGGGGGGTTGGAAATCACTTCAAACATGCAGAAATGCCAAAAAAATTCCTTTTTTGGGGGGGGTAACAATTTTTTGGGGGTTGGAAATCACAAAATATATAGAAATGCAAAAAAAAAAAATATTTTTCTCTAACAATTTTTTTGGGTGGGGGTAACAATTTTTTGGGGGGGTTGGAAATCACTTAAAACATGTAAAAATGCAAAAAAATATTGGTTTTATCAAACAATTTTTTTGGGGAGGTTGGAAATCACAAAACATGGAGAAATGCAAAAAAAAATCTTTTTTTTTGGGGTGAGGGTAATTTCTTTGGGTGGGGGTTGGGAATCACTTAAAACATGTAAAAATGCCAAAAAAAAAAAAAATTTCTCAAACAATTTTTTTTGGGGGGGAGTTGGAAATCACAAACATGGAGAAATGCAAAAAAAAAATCTTTTTTGGGGGGGTAACAATTTTTTGGGGGGGTTGGAAATCACTTGAAACATGCAGAAATGCAAAAAAATCCTTTTTGGAGGGTAACAATTTTTGGGGGTTGGAAATCACAAAATATATAGAAATGCAAAAAAAAATTTCTCTAACAATTTTTGGGGGGGGGGGAACAATTTTTTGGGGGGGTTGGAAATCACTTAAAACATGTAAAAATGCAAAAAAAAAAAATTTTCTCAATTTTTTTTTGGGGGGGTGTTGGAAATCACAAACATGGAGAAATGCAAAAAAATAAAAAAAAATTCTCAAACAATTTTGGAGGGGGGTTGGAAATCACTTAAAACATGTAAAAATGCAAAAAAAAATTTTTTTCTCAAACAATTTTGGGGGGGGGTTGGAAATCACAAACATGGAGAAATGCAAAAAAATAAAAAATTCTCAAACAATTTTGGAGGGGGGTTGGAAATCACTTAAAACATGTAAAAATGCAAAAAAAAATATTTTTTCTCAAACAATTTTTTGGGGGGGGGGGGGTAACAATTTTTTGGGGGGTTGGAAATCACTTAAAACATGTAGAAATGCAAAAAAAATTCTCTTTTTTTTGAGGTGGGTGTACTTTGGGGGGTTTGGAAATCACTTAAAACATGTAGAAATGCAAAAAAAACTTTTTTTCTTTTTTTTGAGGGGGGGGGTAACGGTTTGGGGGGTTGGAAATCACTGAAAACATGTAGAAATGCAAAAAAAATTCTATTTTTTGGGGGTGAGGGTGACAATTTTTTTGGGGGGGGTTGGAAATCACTTAAAACATGTAGAAATGCAAAAAAAAAAAATTCTTTTTTTGGGGGTGAGGGTAATTTTTTTTGGGGGGGGTTGGAAATCACTTAAAACATGTAGAAATGCAAAAAAATAATTTTCTCACAATTTTTTTGGGGCGGGTTGGAAATCACTTTATACATGTTAAAATGCAAAATTTAAAAACATTTTGACAAACAATTTTTTGGGGGGTTGGAAATCACTTAAAACATGTAGAAATGCAAAAAATATTTTTTTCCCCTTTTTGGGGGGGGTGGGTAAATTTTTGTGTGGGGTTGGAAATCACTTAAAACATGTAGAAATGCAAAAAAAAAATTTTCTCAATTTTTTTGGGGCGGGTTGGAAATCACTTTATACATGTTAAAATGCAAAAAATAAAAAAAAACATTTTGTCAAACAATTTTTGGGGGGGTTGGAAATCACTTAAAACATGTAGAAATGCAAAAAAATATTTTTCCCCTTTTTGGGGGGGGGGGTAAATTTTTGTGTGGGGTTGGAAATCACTTTAAATATGTAGAAATGCAAAAAAAAATTCTCTAAAAAATTTTTTAGGTGGGGGGTAACAATTTTTTTGGGGGTTGGAAATCACTTAAAACATGTAGAAATGCAAAAAATTTTTTTTTCTTTTTTTGGGGGGTAACAATTTTTGGGGGGGTTGGAAATCATTGAAAACATGTAGAAATGCAAAAAAAAATTCTACTTTTTTTTGGGTGAGGGTAATAATTTTGGGGGGTTGGAAATCACTTAAAACATGTAGAAATGCAAAAAAAAAATTTCTTTTTTTTTTTTGGGTGAGGGTAATTTTTTTGGGGGGGTTGGAAATCACTTAAAACATGTAGAAATGCAAAAAATAATTTTCTCACAATTTTTTTTGGGGGGTAACAATTTTTTGGGGGGTTGGAAATCACTTAATACATGTAAAAATGCAAAATAAAAAAAATTCTCAAAATTTTTTTGGGGGGTTGGAAATCACTTAAAACATGTAGAAATGCAAAAAATATTTTTTCCCTTTTTGGGGGGGGGGAGGTAAGTTTTTGGGTGGGGTTGGAAATCACTTAAAACATGTAAAAATGCAAAAAAAATAATTTTTTTCTCAAACAATTTTGGGGGGTGGAAATAACTTAAAATATGTAGAAATGCAAAAAAAAATTCTCTAAGAATTTTTTTGGGGGGCAACCATTTTTGGGGGGGTTGGAAATCACTTAAAACATGTAGAAATGCAAAAAATTCTCAAAATTTTGGGGGGGGTTACCATTTTGGGGGGGTTGGAAATCACTTAAAACATGTAGAAATGCAAAAAAAATTCCCTTTTTGGGGTGAGGGTAACAATTTTTTTGGGGGGGGGTTGGAAATCACTTAAAACATGTAAAAATGCCAAAAAAATAAAAAATATTTCTCAAACAATTTTTTTGGGGGGAGTTGGAAATCAGAAAATGGAGAAATGCAAAAAAAATCTTTTTGGGGGGGTAACAATTTTTTTGGGGGGTTGGAAATCACTTCAAACATGCAGAAATGCCAAAAAAATTCCTTTTTTGGGGGGGTAACAATTTTGGGGGGGGGGTTGGAAATCACAAAATATATAGAAATGCAAAAAAAATTTTTTTTCTCTAACAATTTTTTTGGGTGGGGGGTAACAATTTTTGGGGGGGTTGGAAATCACTCAAAACATGTAAAAATGCAAAAAAATATTTTTTTTTCTCAAACAATTTTTTGGGGGGGGTGTTGGAAATCACAAACATGGAGAAATGCAAAAAAAAAAAAATTCTCAAACAATTTTGGGGGGGTTGGAAATCACTTAAAACATGCAGAAATGCAAAAAAATTCTCGAACATTTTTTTTTGGAGGGGTAACAATTTTTGGGGGGGTTGGAAATCACAAAATATATAGAAATGCAAAAAAAAAAAAATTCTCTAACAATTTTTTTGGGAGAGGGGGTAAAAAAAATTTGGTGGGGGGGTTGGAAATCACTTAAAACATGTAGAAATGCAAAAAAAAAAATCTTTTTTTTTTTTTGGGTGAGGGTAATTTTTTTGGGGGGGTTGGGAATCACTTAAAACATGTAGAAATGCAAAAAAAATTCTTTAACAATTTTTTGGGGGGGTGACAATTTTTTGGGGGAGTTGGAAATCACTTAAAACATGTGGAAATGCAAAAAAAAATTCTTTTTTGGGGGGGAGGGTAACAATTTTTTTGGGGGGGGGGGTTGGAAATCACTTAAAACATGTAAAAATGCCAAAAAAAAATTTTCTCAAACAATTTTTTTGGGGGTGGGTTGGAAATCACAAACAAGGAGAAATGCAAAAAAAAAATGTTTTTTTGGGGGGTTAACAATTTTTTTGGGAGGGGTTGGAAATCACTTCAAACATGCAGAAATGCCAAAAAAAATCCTTTTTTGGGGGGGGTAACAATTTTTTGGGGGGTTGGAAATCACAAAATATATAGAAATGCAAAAAAAAAAAATATTTTTCTCTAACAATTTTTTTGGGTGGGGGGTAACAATTTTTTGGGGGGGTTGGAAATCACTTAAAACATGTAAAAATGCAAAAAATATTTTTTTTTTCTCAAACAATTTTTTTGGGGGTTGGAAATCACAAACATGGAGAAATGCAAAAAAAATCTTTTTTGGGGGGGGGGTAACAATTTTTTTGGGGGGGTTGGAAATCACTTGAAACATGCAGAAATGCAAAAAAAAATCCTTTTTTGGAGGGGGTAACAATTTTTGGGGGGTTGGAAATCACAAAATATATAGAAATGCAAAAAAAAATTTCTCTAACAATTTTTGGGGGGGGGGAACAATTTTTTGGGGGGGTTGGAAATCACTTAAAACATGTAAAAATGCAAAAAAAAAATTTTCTCACAATTTTTTTTTGGGGGGGTGTTGGAAATCACAAACATGGAGAAATGCAAAAAAATAAAAAAAAAATTCTCAAACAATTTTGGAGGGGGGTTGGAAATCACTTAAAACATGTAAAAATGCAAAAAAAAAAAATTTTTCTCAAACAATTTTAGGGGGGGTTGGAAATCACAAACATGGAGAAATGCAAAAAAATAAAAAATTCTCAAACAATTTTGGAGGGGGGTTGGAAATCACTTAAAACATGTAAAAATGCAAAAAAAAATATTTTTTCTCTAACAATTTTTTTTGCGGCGGCGTAACAATTTTTTTGGCGGGGGGTTGGAAATCACTTAAAACATGTAGAAATGCAAAAAAAAATTCTCTTTTTTTTGAGGTGGGTGTACTTTGGGGGGGGCTTGGAAATCACTTAAAACATGTAGAAATGCAAAAAAAACTTTTTTTCTTTTTTTGAGGGGGGGTAACGGTTTGGGGGTTGGAAATCACTGAAAACATGTAGAAATGCAAAAAAAAAAAATTCTATTTTTTTGGGGTGAGGTGACAATTTTTTTGGGGGGGGTTGGAAATCACTTAAAACATGTAGAAATGCAAAAAAAAAAATTCCTTTTTTTGGGTGAGGGTAATTTTTTTGGGGGGGGGTTGGAAATCACTTAAAACATGTAGAAATGCAAAAAAATAATTTTCTCACAATTTTTTTGGGGCGGGTTGGAAATCACTTTATACATGTTAAAATGCAAAATTTAAAAAAACATTTTGACAAACAATTTTTTGGGGGGGGTTGGAAATCACTTAAAACATGTAGAAATGCAAAAAAAATATTTTTTTCCCCTTTTTTGGGGGGGGGGGTAAATTTTTGTGTGGGGTTGGAAATCACTTAAAACATGTAGAAATGCAAAAAAATAATTTTCTCACAATTTTTTTGGGGCGGGTTGGAAATCACTTTATACATGTTAAAATGCAAAGAATAAAAAAACATTTTGTCAAACAATTTTTTGGGGGGGTTGGAAATCACTTAAAACATGTAGAAATGCAAAAAAATATTTTTTCCCTTTTTTGGGGGGGGGGTAAATTTTTGTATGGGGTTGGAAATCACTTTAAATATTTATAAATGCAAAAAAAATTCTCTAAAAAATTTTTTAGGTGGGGGGTAACAATTTTTTTGGGGGTTGGAAATCACTTAAAACATGTAGAAATGCAAAAAAACTTTTTTCTTTTTTTTGGGGTGGTAACAATTTTTGGGGGGAGTTGGAAATCACTTAAAACATGTAGAAATGCAAAAAAAAATAATTCATTATTTTTTAGGTGAGGGTAACAATTTTGGGGGGGGTTGGAAATCACTTAAAACATGTAGAAATGCAAAAAAAAAAATTTCTTTTTTTTTTGGGTGAGGGTAATTTTTTTGGGGGAGATTGGAAATCACTTAAAACATGTAGAAATGCAAAAAAAAATTTTCTCACAATTTTTTTTTGGGGGGTAACAACTTTTTGGGGGGGTTGGAAATCACTTAATACATGTAAAAATGCAAAAAATAAAAAATAAATTTCTCAAACAATTTTTTTGGGGGGGTTGGAAATCACTTAAAACATGTAGAAATGCAAAAAAAAATTTTTCCCTTTTTGGGGGGGGGAGGTAAGTTTTTGGGTGGGGTTGGAAATCACTTAAAACATGTAAAAATGCAAAAAAATAATTTTTTTTCTCAAACAATTTTGGGGGGGTGGAAATAACTTAAAATATGTAGAAATGCAAAAAAAAATTCTCTAAGAATTTTTTTGGGGGCAACCATTTTTGGGGGGTTGGAAATCACTTAAAACATGTAGAAATGCAAAAAAATTCTCAAAATTTTGGGGGTTACCATTTTGGGGGGGGTTGGAAATCACTTAAAACATGTAGAAATGCAAAAAAAATTCCCTTTTTGGGGGGGTAACAATTTTTTTTGGGGGGGGGTTAGAAATCACTTAAAACATGTAGAAATGCAAAAAAATTTTTTTTTGGGGGTGAGGGTAACAATTTTTTGGGGGGGGGGGGGTTGGAAATCACTTAAAACATGTAAAAATGCAAAAAAAAAAAATTTTCTCAAACAATTTTTTTTGGGGGGGTGTTGGAAATCACAAAGATGGAGAAATGCAAAAAATAAAAAAAAATTCTCAAACAATTTTGGAGGGGGGTTGGAAATCACTTAAAACATGTAAAAATGCAAAAAAAATTCCCTAACAATTTTTTTGGGTGAGGGTAATTTTTTGGGGGGGGTTGGAAATCACTTTAAACATATAGAAAAGCAAAAAAAATTCTCTAACAATTTTTTTTGGGGGGGGTAACAATTTTTTGGGGGGGTTGGAAATCACTGAATACATGTAAAAATTCAAAAATATTAATTTCTTTTTCTCAAACAATTTTTTTGGGGGGGATGGAAATCACAAACATGTAGAAATGCAAAAAAAAATTTCTTTTTTTTTTTGGGTGAGGGTAATTTTTTTTTGGGGGGGGTTGGAAATCACTTAAAACATATAGAAAAGCAAAAAAAATTCTCTAACAATTTTTTTGGGGGGGGTTAAATTTTTGGGGGGGGTTGGAAATCACTGAATACATGTAAAAATTCAAAAATATTAATTTCTTTTTCTCAAACAATTTTTTTGGGGGGATGGAAATCACAAACATGTAGAAATGCAAAAAAATATTCTTTTTGGGGGGGTGGGTAACAATTTTTTGGGGGGTTGGAAATCACTTAAAACATGTAGAAATGCCAAAAAAAAATTCCCTTTTTTTGGGGTAAGGGTAATTTTTTTGGGGGGGGGGTTGGAAATCACTTAAAACATGTAGAAATGCAAAAAAAAAAAATCTTTTTTTTGGGGGGTGAGGGTAACAATTTTTTTGGGGGGGGGTTGGAAATCACTTAAAACATGTAAAAATGCAAAAAAAAATTTCTTTTTTTTTGGGTGAGTAATTTTTTGGGGGGGTTGGAAATCACTTAAAACATGTAGAAAAGCAAAAAAAAATTCTCTAACTATTTTTTTTGGGGGGGTAAGAGTTTGTTGGGGGGGTTGGAAATCACTGAATACATGTAAAAATTCAAAAATATTAATTTCTTTTTCTCAAACAATTTTTTTTGAGGGGATGGAAATCACAAACATGTAGAAATGCAAAAAAATATTCTTTTTGGGGGGTGGGTAACAATTTTTGGGGGGGTTGGAAATCACTTAAAACATGTAGAAATGCCAAAAAAAAAAATTTCCCTTTTTTTTTGGGTAAGGGTAATTTTTTTGGGGGGGGGTTGGAAATCACTTAAAACATGTAGAAATGCAAAAAAATATTTTTTTTTCTCAAACAATTTTTTGGGGGGGGGTTTGGAAATCACAAACATGGAGAAATGAAAAAAAAAAATTTTTTTTTTTGGGTGAGGGTAATTTCTTTGGGGGGGGGTTGGGAATCACTTAAAACATGTAGAAATGCAAAAAAAAAATTTCTTTAACAATTTTTTTTGGGGGGGTGACAATTTTTTTGGGGGAGTTGGAAATCACTTAAAACATATGGAAATGCAAAAAAACAATTCTTTTTTTGGGGGAGGGTAACAATTTTTTTTGGGGGGGGGTTGGAAATCACTTAAAACATGTAAAAATGCAAAAAAAAAAAAATTCTCAAACAATTTTTTTGGGGGGGGGGTTGGAAATCACAAACATGGAGAAATGCAAAAAAATGTTTTTTGGGGGGGTAACAATTTTTTTGGGGGGTTGGAAATCACTTCAAACATGCAGAAATGCCAAAAAATTCCTTTTTGGGGGTGTAACAATTTTTTGGGGGTTGGAAATCACAAAATATATAGAAATGCAAAAAAAAAAGTTTTTTCTCTAACAATTTTTTTGGGGGGGGGGTAACAATTTTTGGGGGGGGTTGGAAATCACTTAAAACATGTAGAAATGCAAAAAACAAAAAAAAATTTGGGGGGGGGGGAGGGTAACAATTTTGGGGGGGGGGGGGGTTGGAAATCACTTAAAACATGTAAAAATGCCAAAAAAATAAAAAATATTTCTCAAACAATTTTTTTTGGGGGGGAGTTGGAAATCAGAAAATGGAGAAATGCAAAAAAAAAATCTTTTTTGGGGGGGGTAACAATTTTTTTGGGGGGGTTGGAAATCACTTCAAACATGCAGGAATGCCAAAAAAATTCCTTTTTTGGGGGGGGGTAACAATTTTGGGGGGGGGGGTTGGAAATCACAAAATATATAGAAATGCAAAAAAAATTTTTTTTTTCTCTAACAATTTTTTTGGGTGGGGGTAACAATTTTTGGGGGGGTTGGAAATCACTCAAAACATGTAAAAATGCAAAAAAATATTTTTTTTTCTCAAACAATTTTTTGGGGGGGGTGTTGGAAATCACAAACATGGAGAAATGCAAAAAAAAAAAAATTCTCAAACAATTTTGGGGGGGTTGGAAATCACTTAAAACATGCAGAAATGCAAAAAAATTCTCGAACATTTTTTTTTGGGGGGGTAACAATTTTTGGGGGGGTTGGAAATCACTTAAAACATGCAGAAATGCAAAAAAATCCTTTTTGGGGGGGGGGGGGTAACAATTTTTGGGAGGTTTGGAAATCACAAAATATATAGAAATGCAAAAAAAAAAAAATTCTCTAACAATTTTTTTTGGGGAGGGGGTAAAAAAAATTTGGGGGGGTTGGAAATCACTTAAAACATGTAGAAATGCAAAAAAATCTTTTTTTTGGGTGAGGGTAATTTTTTGGGGGGGTTGGGAATCACTTAAAACATGTAGAAATGCAAAAAAAAGTTCTTTAACAATTTTTTTGGGGGGTGACAATTTTTTTGGGGGAGTTGGAAATCACTTAAAACATGTGGAAATGCAAAAAAAAAAATTCTTTTTTGGGTGGGAGGGTAACAATTTTGGGGGGGGGGGGGCTGGAAATCACTTAAAACATGAAAAAATGACAAAAAAAAATTTTCAAAAATTTTTTTTTGGGGGTGGGTTGGAAATCACAAACAAGGAGAAATGCAAAAAAAAAATGTTTTTTGGGGGATAACAATTTTTTGGGGGGGGGTTGGAAATCACTTCAAACATGCAGAAATGCCAAAAAATTCCTTTTTTGGGGGGGGTAACAATTTTTTGGGGGTTGGAAATCACAAAATATATAGAAATGCAAAAAAAAAAAAATTTTTCTCTAACAATTTTTTTGGGTGGGGGGTAACAATTTTTTGGGGGGGTTGGAAATCACTTAAAACATGTAAAATGCAAAAAAATATTTTTTTTTCTCAAACAATTTTTTTAGGGGGGTTGGAAATCACAAACATGGAGAAATGCAAAAAAAAAATCTTTTTTTTTGGGGTGAGGGTAATTTCTTTGGGTGGGGGTTGGGAATCACTTAAAACATGTAAAAATGCCAAAAAAATAAAAAAAAATTTCTCAAACAATTTTTTTTGGGGGGGAGTTGGAAATCACAAACATGGAGAAATGCAAAAAAAAATCTTTTTGGGGGGGGGGGTAACAATTTTTTTGGGGGGGTTGGAAATCACTTGAAACATGCAGAAATGCAAAAAAATCCTTTTTTGGAGGGGGTAACAATTTTTGGGGGTTGGAAATCACAAAATATATAGAAATGCAAAAAAAATTTCTCTAACAATTTTTGGGGGGGGGGAACAATTTTTTGGGGGGTTGGAAATCACTTAAAACATGTAAAAATGCAAAAAAAAAATTTTCTCAATTTTTTTTGGGGGGGTGTTGGAAATCACAAACATGGAGAAATGCAAAAATAAAAAATTCTCAAACAATTTTGGAGGGGGGTTGGAAATCACTTAAAACATGTAAAAATGCAAAAAAATTTTTTTTCTCAAACAATTTTGGGGGGGTTGGAAATCACAAACATGGAGAAATGCAAAAAAATAAAAAATTCTCAAACAATTTTGGAGGGGGGTTGGAAATCACTTAAAACATGTAAAAATGCAAAAAAAAATATTTTTTCTCTAACAATTTTTTTTGGGGGGGGGTAACAATTTTTTTGGGGGGGTTGGAAATCACTTAAAAAATGTAGAAATGCAAAAAAAAATTCTCTTTTTTTGAGGTGGGTGTACTTTGGGGGGCTTGGAAATCACTTAAAACATGTAGAAATGCAAAAAAACTTTTTTCTTTTTTTGAGGGGGTAACGGTTTGGGGGGGTTGGAAATCACTGAAAACATGTAGAAATGCAAAAAAAAAAATTCTATTTTTTTGGGGTGAGGGTGACAATTTTTTTTTTGGGGGGGGTTGGAAATCACTTAAAACATGTAGAAATGCAAAAAAAAAAAATTCCTTTTTTTTGGGTGAGGGTAATTTTTTTTGGGGGGGGGGTTGGAAATCACTTAAAACATGTAGAAATGCAAAAAAATAATTTTCTCACAATTTTTTTGGGGCGGGTTGGAAATCACTTTATACATGTTAAAATGCAAAATTTAAAAAACATTTTGTCAAACAATTTTTGGGGGGGTTGGAAATCACTTAAAACATGTAGAAATGCAAAAAAATATTTTTCCCCTTTTTGGTGTGGGGGGTAAAATTTTTTTGGGGGTTGGAAATCACTTAAAACATTTAGAAAAGCAAAAAAATAATTTTCTCACAATTTTTTTGGGGCGGGTTGGAAATCACTTTATACATGTTAAAATGCAAAAAATAAAAAAAAACATTTTGTCAAACAATTTTTTGGGGGGGTTGGAAATCACTTAAAACATGTAGAAATGCAAAAAATATTTTTTTCCCTTTTTTTGGGGGGGGGTAAATTTTTGTGTGGGGTTGGAAATCACTTAAAACATGTAGAAATGCAAAAAATTCTCTAAAAAATTTTTTAGGTGGGGGGTAACAATTTTTTTGGGGGGTTGGAAATCACTTAAAACATGTAGAAATGCAAAAAAAACTTTTTTTCTTTTTTTGGGGGTGGTAACAATTTTTTGGGGGGGTTGGAAATCATTGAAAACATGTAGAAATGCAAAAAAAAATTCTACTTTTTTTTGGGTGAGGGTAACAATTTTGGGGGGGGTTGGAAATCACTTAAAACATGTAGAAATGCAAAAAATAAAAAAAATTTCTCTAACAATTTTTTTGGGGGTTGGAAATCACTTAAAACATGTAGAAATGCAAAAAAATATTTTTTCCCTTTTTGGGGGGGGAGGTAAGTTTTTGGGTGGGGTTGGAAATCACTTAAAACATGTAAAAATGCAAAAAAATAATTTTTTTCTCAAACAATTTTGGGGGGGGTGGAAATAACTTAAAATATGTAGAAATGCAAAAAAAATTCTCTAAGAATTTTTTGGGGGCAACCATTTTTGGGGGGGTTGGAAATCACTTAAAACATGTAGAAATGCAAAAAAATTCTCAAAATTTTGGGGGGGGGTTACCATTTTGGGGGGGTTGGAAATCACTTAAAACATGTGAAAATGCAAAAAAAAATTCCCTTTTTGTGGCGGGGGTAACAATTTTTTGGGGGGGTTAGAAATCACTTAAAACATGTAGAAATGCAAAAAAAAATTCTTTTTTTTTGGGGTGAGGGTAACAATTTTTTTGGGGGGGGTTGGAAATCACTTAAAACATGTAAAAATGCAAAAAAAAAAAATTTTCTCAAACAATTTTTTTGGGGGAGTGTTGGAAATCACAAAGATGAAAAAATGCAAAAAAATAAAAAAATTTCAAAAACATTTTTGAAGGGGAGTTGAAAATCAATTAAAACATGTAAAAATACAAAAAAAATTCCCTAACAATTTTTTTGGGTGAGGGTAATTTTTTGGGGGGGGTTGGAAATCACTTTAAACATATAGAAAAGCAAAAAAAATTCTCTAACAATTTTTTTTGGGGGGGTAACAATTTTTTGGGGGGGTTGGAAATCACTGAATACATGTAAAAATTCAAAAATATTAATTTCTTTTTCTCAAACAATTTTTTTGGGGGGGATGGAAATCACAAACATGTAGAAATGCAAAAAAAAATTTCTTTTTTTTTTTGGGTGAGGGTAATTTTTTTGGGGGGGGGGTTGGAAATCACTTAAAACATATAGAAAAGCAAAAAAATTCTCTAACAATTTTTTGGGGGGTTAAATTTTTGGGGGGTTGGAAATCACTGAATACATGTAAAAATTCAAAAATATTAATTTCTTTTTCTCAAACAATTTTTTTGGGGGGATGGAAATCACAAACATGTAGAAATGCAAAAAAATATTCTTTTTGGGGGGTGGGTAACAATTTTTTGGGGGTTGGAAATCACTTAAAACATGTAGAAATGCCAAAAAAAAAATTCCCTTTTTTTGGGGTAAGGGTAATTTTTTTTGGGGGGGGGGGTTGGAAATCACTTAAAACATGTAGAAATGCAAAAAAAAAATCTTTTTTTTGGGGGTGAGGGTAACAATTTTTTTTGGGGGGTTGGAAATCACTTAAAACATGTAAAAATGCAAAAAAAATTTCTTTTTTTTGGGTGAGTAATTTTTTGGGGGGTTGGAAATCACTTAAAACATGTAGAAAAGCAAAAAAAATTCTCTAACTATTTTTTTTGGGGGGTAACAATTTTTTGGGGGGTTGGAAATCACTGAATACATGTAAAAATTCAAAAATATTAATTTCTTTTTCTCAAACAATTTTTTTGAGGGGATGGAAATCACAAACATGTAGAAATGCAAAAAAATATTCTTTTTGGGGGGTGGGTAACAATTTTTGGGGGGTTGGAAATCACTTAAAACATGTAGAAATGCCAAAAAAAAAATTTCCCTTTTTTTTGGGTAAGGGTAATTTTTTTTGGGGGGTTGGAAATCACTTAAAACATGTAGAAATGCAAAAAAAAATTCTTTTTTGGGGGGTAACAATTTTTTTGGGGGGTTGGAAATCACTTCAAACATGCAGAAATGCCAAAAAATTCCTTTTTGGAGGGGGTAACAATTTTTTGGGGGTTGGAAATCACTTAAAACATGTAGAAATGCCAAAAAAATTTCCCCTTTTTTTTGGGTAAGGGTAATTTTTTGGGGGGGTTGGAAATCACTTAAAACATGTAGAAATGCAAAAAAAACTTTTTTCTTTTTTTTGGGGGGGTAACAATTTTTGTGGGGGGGTTGGAAATCACTTCAAACATGCAGAAATGCCAAAAAATTCCTTTTTTGGAGGGGGTAACAATTTTTGGGGGGGTTGGAAATCACAAAATATATAGAAATGCAAAAAAAAAAAAAATTCTCTAACAATTTTTTGGGGGGTGGGTAACAATTTTTTGGGGGGGTTGGAAATCACTTAAAACATGTAAAAATGCAAAAAAATATTTTTTTCTCATACAATTTTTTGGGGGGGGTGTTGGAAATCACAAACATGGAGAAATGCAAAAAAATAAAAAAAAATTCTCAAACAATTTTGGAGGGGGGTTGGAAATCACTTAAAACATGTAAAAATGCAAAAAAAAAAAATTTTCTCTAACAATTTTTTGGGGGGGGGTTACAAATTTTTTGGGGGTTGGAAATCACTTAAAACATGTAGAAATGCAAAAAAAATTCTCTATTTTTTTGAGGTGGGTGTACTTTTGGGGGGGCTTGGAAATCACTTTAAACATGTAGAAATGCAAAAACAAATTCTCAATTTTGGGGGGGTAACAATTTTTTTTGGGGGTTGGAAATCACTTAAAACATGTAGAAATGCAAAAAAACTTTTTTCTTTTTTTGAAGGGGGGTAACGGTTTGGGGGGGTTGGAAATCACTGAAAACATGTAGAAATGCAAAAAAAAATTCTATTTTTTTGGGGTGAGGGTGACAATTTTTTTGGGGGGGGTTGGAAATCACTTAAAACATGTAGAAATGCAAAAAAAAAAAATTCTTTTTTTTTGGGTGAGGGTAATTTTTTTTGGGGGGGGGTTGGAAATCACTTAAAACATGTAGAAATGCAAAAAAAAAATTTCTCACAATTTTTTTGGGGCGGGTTGGAAATCACTTTATACATGTTAAAATGCAAAAAATAAAAAAAAACATTTTGTCAAACAATTTTTTGGGGGGGTTGGAAATCACTTAAAACATGTAGAAATGCAAAAAAAAAATTTCCCTTTTTGTGGTGGGGGGGTAAATTTTTGTGTGGGGTTGAAAATCACTTTAAATATGTAGAAATGCAAAAAAAAATTCTCTAAAAATTTTTTTAGGTGGGGGGTAAAAAATTTTTGGGGGGGTTGGAAATCACTTAAAACATGTAGAAATGCAAAAAAAAAAAAATCTTTTTTTGGGGGGTAACAATTTTTTGGGGGGGTTGGAAATCACTTAAAACATGTAGAAATGCAAAAAATATTTTTTTCCCTTTTTTTGGGGGGGGGTAAATTTTTGTGTGGGGTTGGAAATCACTTAAAACATGTAGAAATGCAAAAAAATAATTTTCTCAATTTTTTTGGGGCATGTTGGAAATCACTTTATACATGTTAAAATGCAAAAAATAAAAAACATTTTGTCAAACAATTTTTTGGGGGGGTTGGAAATCACTTAAAACATGTAGAAATGCAAAAAAATATTTTTTCCCTTTTTTGGGGGGGGGGTAAATTTTTGTGTGGGGTTGGAAATCACTTTAAATATGTAGAAATGCAAAAAAAAATTCTCTAAAAATTTTTTTAGGTGGGGGTAACAATTTTTCTGGGGGTTGGAAATCACTTAAAACATGTAGAAATGCAAAAAAAACTTTTTTTCTTTTTTTGGGGGGGTAACAATTTTGCGGGGGGTTGGAAATCATTGAAAACATGTAGAAATGCAAAAAAAATTCTACTTTTTTTTTGTGTGAGGGTAACAATTTTGGCGGGGGGGGGGGTTGGAAATCACTTAAAACATGTTGAAATGCAAAAAAAAAAATATTTTTTCTTTTTTTTTTGGGTGAGGGTAATTTTTTTGGGGGGGGGTTGGAAATCACTTAAAACATGTAGAAATGCAAAAAAAATAATTTTCTCACAATTATTTTTGGGGGGGTAACAATTTTTGGGGGGTTGGAAATCACTTAATACATGTAGAAAAGCAAAAAAAAAATTCTCTAACAATTTTTTGGGGGGGGTTGGAAATCACTTAAAACATGTAGAAATGCAAAAAAATATTTTTCCCTTTTTGAGGGGGGGTAAATTTTTGGGTGGGGTTGGAAATCACTTAAAACATGTAAAAATGCAAAAATATAATTTTTTTTCTCAAACAATTTTGGGGGGGTGGAAATAACTTAAAATATGTAGAAATGCAAAAAAAATTCTCTAAGAATTTTTTGGGGGGCAACAATTTTTTGGGGGGTTGGAAATCACTTAAAACATGTAGAAATGCAAAAAGAAATTCTCAAAATTTTGGGGGGTTACCATTTTTGGGGAGGGTTCGAAATCACTTAAAACATGTAGAAATGCAAAAAAATTTCCCTTTTTGGGGGGGGTAACAATTTTTTTGGGGGGGGGGGTTAGAAATCACTTAAAACATGTAGAAATGCAAAAAAAAAAATTCTTTTTTTTGGGGTGAGGGTAACAATTTTTTTGGGGGGGGGGGATTGGAAATCACTTAAAACATGTGAAAATGCAAAAAAAAATTCTTTTTTTTTTGGGTGAGTGTAATTTTTGGGGGGGGGTTGGAAATTACTTAAAAAAGGTAGAAAAGCAAAAAAAAATTCTCTAACTATTTTTTTTGGGGGGGTAACAATTTTTTGGGGGGTTGGAAATCACTGAATACATGTAAAAATTCAAAAATATTAATTTCTTTTTCTCAAACAATTTTTTTTGAGGGGATGGAAATCACAAACATGCAGAAATGCAAAAAAATATTCTTTTTGGGGGGGTGGGTAACAATTTTTGGGGGGGTTGGAAATCACTTAAAACATGTAGAAATGCCAAAAAAAAAAATTTCCCTTTTTTTTTGGGTAAGGGTAATTTTTTTTGGGGGGGTTGGAAATCACTTAAAACATGTAGAAATGCAAAAAAAAAAATTCTTTTTTTGGGGGGGGGGGTAACAATTTTTTGGGGGGGGGTTGGAAATCACTTCAAACATGCAGAAATGCCAAAAAATTCCTTTTTTGGAGGGGTAACAATTTTTTGGGGGGGTTGGAAATCACTTAAAACATGTAGAAATACAAAAAAAACTTTTTTTTTTTTTTGGGGGGTAACAATTTTTGGGGGGGTTGGAAATCATTGAAAACATGTAGAAATGCAAAAAAAATTCTACTTTTTTTGGGTGAGGGTAACAATTTTGGGGGGGTTGGAAATCACTTAAAACATGTAGAAATGCAAAAAAAAAAAAAAAATTTTCTTTTTTTTTTGGGTGAGGGTAATTTTTTTGGGGGGGGGGGTTGGAAATCACTTAAAACATGTAGAAATGCAAAAAAAATAATTTTCTCACAATTATTTTTGGGGGGGGTAACAATTTTTGGGGGTTGGAAATGACTTAATACATGTAAAAATGCAAAAAATAAAAAAAATTTCTCAAACAATTTTTTTGGGGGGGTTGGAAATCACTTAAAACATGTAGAAATGCAAAAAAATATTTTTTCCTTTTTCGGGGGGGTAAATTTTTAGGTGGGGTTGGAAATCACTTAAAACATATAAAAATACAAAAAATATTTTTTTTCTCAAACAATTTTGGGGGTGGAAATAACTTAAAATATGTAGAAATGCAAAAAAAATTCTCTAAGAATTTTTTGGGGGGGCAACAATTTTTGGGGGGGTTGGAAATCACTTAAAACATGTAGAAATGCAAAAAAAAATTCTCAAAATTTGGGGGGGGGTTACCATTTTTGGGGAGGGTTGGAAATCACTTAAAACATGTAGAAATGCAAAAAAAAATTCCCTTTTTGGGGGGGGGGTAACAATTTTTTTGGGGGGGGTGAGAAATCACTTAAAACATGTAGAAATGCCAAAAAAAAATTCTTTTTTTGGGAGGGTGGGGGTAACAATTTTTTGGGGGGGGGTGGAAATCACTTAAAACATGTGAAAATGCAAAAAAAAATTTCTTTTTTTTTGGGTGAGGGTAATTTTTTGGGGGGTTGGAAATCACTTAAAACATGTAGAAAAGCAAAAAAAAATTCTCTAACTATTTTTTTTGGGGGGGTAACAATTTTTTGGGGGGGTTGGAAATCACTGAATACATGTAAAAATTCAAAAATATTAATTTCTTTTTCTCAAACAATTTTTTTTTGGGGGGATGGAAATCACAAACATGTAGAAATGCAAAAAAATATTCTTTTTGGGGGCGTGGGTAACAATTTTTGGGGGGTTGGAAATCACTTAAAACATGTAGAAATGCCAAAAAAAAAATTTCCCTTTTTTTTTGGGTAAGGGTAATTTTTTGGGGGGGGTTGGAAATCACTTAAAACATGTAGAAATGAAAAAAAAACTTTTTTCTTTTTTTGGGGGGGGTAACAATTTTTTGGGGGGGGTTGGAAATCACTTCAAACATGCAGAAATGCCAAAAAATTCCTTTTTGGAGGGGGTAACAATTTTTTGGGGGTTGGAAATCACTTAAAACATGTAGAAATGCCAAAAAAAATTTCCCCTTTTTTTTGGGTAAGGGTAATTTTTTGGGGGGGGGGTTGGAAATCACTTAAAACATGTAGAAATGCAAAAAAAACTTTTTTCTTTTTTTTGGGGGGCTAACAATTTTTGGGGGGGGGTTGGAAATCACTTCAAACATGCAGAAATGCCAAAAAATTCCTTTTTTGGAGGGGGTAACAATTTTTGGGGGGGTTGGAAATCACAAAATATATAGAAATGCAAAAAAAAAAAAAATTCTCTAACAATTTTTTGGGGGGTGGGTAACAATTTTTTGGGGGGGTTGGAAATCACTTAAAACATGTAAAAATGCAAAAAAATATTTTTTTTCTCATACAATTTTTTTGGGGGGGTGTTGGAAATCACAAACATGGAGAAATGCAAAAAAATAAAAAAAAATTCTCAAACAATTTTGGAGGGGGTTGGAAATCACTTAAAATATGTAAAAATGCAAAAAAAAAAAATTTTCTCTAACAATTTTTTTGGGGGGGGGTAACAAATTTTTTTGGGGGGGTTGGAAATCACTTAAAACATGTAGAAATGCAAAAAAAATTCTCTATTTTTTTGAGGTGGGTGTACTTTTGGGGGGGGCTTGGAAATCACTTTAAACATGTAGAAATGCAAAAAAAAATATTTTTTCTTTTTTTTTTGGGTGAGGGTAATTTTTTTGGGGGGTTGGAAATCACTTAAAACATGTAGAAATGCAAAAAAAATAATTTTCTCACAATTATTTTTGGGGGGGGTAACAATTTTTGGGGGGGTTGGAAATCACTTAATACATGTAAAAATGCAAAAAAAAAAAATAAATTTTCTCAAACAATTTTTTGGGGGGGGTTGGAAATCACTTAAAACATGTAGAAATGCAAAAAAATATTTTTCCCTTTTTGAGGGGGGGTAAATTTTTGGGTGGGGTTGGAAATCACTTAAAACATGTAAAAATGCAAAAATATAATTTTTTTTCTCAAACAATTTTGGGGGGGTGGAAATAACTTAAAATATGTAGAAATGCAAAAAAATTCTCTAAGAATTTTTTGGGGGGCAACAATTTTTTGGGGGGGTTGGAAATCACTTAAAACATGTAGAAATGCAAAAAAAAATTCTCAAAATTTTGGGGGGGGTTACCATTTTTGGGGAGGGTTGGAAATCACTTAAAACATGTAGAAATGCAAAAAAAATTTCCCTTTTTGGGGGGGGGGTAACAATTTTTTTTTGGGGGGGGGGTTAGAAATCACTTAAAACATGTAGAAATGCAAAAAAAAATTCTTTTTTGGGGGTGAGGGTAACAATTTTTTTTGGGGGGGGGGTTGGAAATCACTTAAAACATGTAAAAATGCTATAAAAAATCTTTTTTTTTTGGGTGAGGGTAATTATTTTTGGGGGTTGGAAATCGGTTAAAACATGTAGAAAAGCAAAAAAGAAATTCTTTAAGAATTTTTTTGGGGGGGGGGTAACAATTTTTTGGGGGTTGGAAATCACTGAATACATGTAAAAATTCAAAAATATTAATTTCTTTTTCTCAAACAATTTTTTTTGGGGGATGGAAATCACAAACATGTAGAAATGCAAAAAAATATTCTTTTTGGGGGGTGAGTAACAATTTTTTGGGGGGGTTGGAAATCACTGAATACATGTAGAAATGCCCCCAAAAAAAAATTTTCCCTTTTTTTTTGGGTAAGGGTAATTTTTTTTGGGGGGGTTGGAAATCACTTAAAACATGTAGAAATGCAAAAAAAACTTTTTTTCTTTTTTTTCGGGGGGTAACAATTTTTGGGGGGGTTGGAAATCATTGAAAACATGTAGAAATGCAAAAAAAAATTCTACTTCTTTTTGGGTGAGGGTAACAATTTTTGGGGGGGGTTGGAAATCACTTAAAACATGTAGAAATGCAAAAAAAAAAAATTTTTCTTTTTTTTTGGGTCACGGTAATTTTTTTGTGTGGGGTTGGAAATCACTTAAAACATGTAGAAATGCAAAAAAAAATTTCTCACAATTTTTTTTGGGGGGGGTAACAATTTTTGGGGGGGGGTTGGAAATCACTTAATACATGTAAAAATGCAAAAACTAAAAAAAAATTTCTCAAACAATTTTTTTGGGGGGGGGGTTGGAAATCACTTAAAACATGTAGAAATGCAAAAAAAAATTTTTCCCTTTTTTGGGGGGGGGGTAAATTTTTGGGTGGGGTTGGAAATCACTTAAAACATGTAAAAATGCAAAAATATAATTTTTTTTCTCAAACAATTTTGGGGGGGGTGGAAATAACTTAAAATATGTAGAAATGCAAAAAAATTCTCTAAGAATTTTTGGGGGGGGCAACAATTTTTTTGGGGGGGTTGGAAATCACTTAAAACATGTAGAAATGCAAAAAAAATTCTCAAAATTTGGGGGGGTTACCATTTTTGGGGAGGGTTGGAAATCACTTAAAACATGTAGAAATGCAAAAAATTTCCCTTTTTGGGGGGGGTAACAATTTTTTTTTTTGGGGGGGTTAGAAATCACTTAAAACATGTAGAAATGCAAAAAAAATTCTTTTTTGGGGGTGAGGGTAACAATTTTTTTGGGGGGGGGGGGGTTGGAAATCACTTAAAACATGTAAAAATGCTAAAAAAATTTTTTTTTTTTTTGGGTGAGGGTAATTATTTTTGGGGGGGTTGGAAATCACTTAAAACATGTACAAAAGCAAAAAAAAAATTCTCTAACAATTTTTTTTGGGGGGGGGGTAACAATTTTTTGGGGGGGTTGGAAATCACTGAATACATGTAAAAATTCAAAAATATTAATTTCTTTTTCTCAAACAATTTTTTTGGGGGGGATGGAAATCACAAACGTGTAGAAATGCAAAAAAATATTCTTTTTGGGGGGGTGAGTACCAATTTTGGGGGGGGGGTTGGAAATCACTTAAAACATGTAGAAATGCCCAAAAAAAAAAAATTTTCCCTTTTTTTTTGGGTAAGGGTAATTTTTTTTGGGGGGGTTGGAAATCACTTAAAACATGTAGAAATGCAAAAAAAACTTTTTTCTTTTTTTGGGGGGGGTAACAATTTTTGGGGGGGTTGGAAATCATTGAAAACATGTAGAAATGCAAAAAAAAAATTCTACTTCTTTTTGGGTGAGGATAACAATTTTTTTGGGGGGGGGTTGGAAATCACTTAAAACATGTAGAAATGCAAAAAATATATATTTTTTCTTTTTTTTTTGGGTGAGGGTAATTTTATGGGGGGGATTGGAAATCACTTAAAACATGTAGAAATGCAAAAAAATAATTTTCTCACAATTTTTTTGGGGGGGTAACAATTTTTGGGGGGGGGTTGGAAATCACTTAATACATGTAAAAATGCAAAAACTAAAAAAAATTTTCTCAAACAATTTTTTTTGGGGGGGGTTGGAAATCACTTAAAACATGTAGAAATGCAAAAAAAATTTTTCCTTTTTTGGGGGGGATAAATTTTTGGGTGGGGTTGGAAATCACTTAAAACATGTAAAAATGCAAAAAATATTTTTTTTTCTCAAACAATTTTGGGGGGTGGAAATAACTTAAAATATGTAGAAATGCAAAAAAAAATTCTCTAAGAATTTTGGGGGGCAACAATTTTTTTGGGGGGGTTGGAAATCACTTAAAACATGTAGAAATGCAAAAAAAATTCTCAAAATTTTGGGGGGGTTACCATTTTTGGGCGGGTTGGAAATCACTTAAAACATGTGGAAATGCAAAAAAAATCTTTTTTTTTGGGGGTGAGAGTAAATTTTTTTGGGGGGGTTGGAAATCACTTAAAACATGTAAAAATGCAAAAAAAAAAAATTCTTTTTTTTTTTTGGGTGAGGGTAATTTTTTGGGGGGGTTGGAAATCACTTAAAACATGTAGAAAAGCAAAAAAAAAATTTCCCTAACAATTTTTTTGGGGGGTAACAATTTTTTGGGGGGTTGGAAATCACTGAATACATGTAAAAATTCAAAAATATTAATTTCTTTTTCTCAAACAATTTTTTTGGGGGGATGGAAATCACAAACATGTAGAAATGGAAAAAAATATTCTTTTTGGGGGGGTGGGTAACAATTTTTGGGGGGTTGGAAATCACTTAAAACATGTAGAAATGCCAAAAAAAATTTCCCTTTTTTTATTGGGTGAGGGTAATTTTTTGGGGGGGGTTGGAAATCACTTAAAACATGTAGAAATGCAAAAAAAATTCTCGAACAAGTTTTTTGGGGGGTTGGAAATCACTTAAAACATGAAGAGATGCAAAAAAATCTTTTTGGGGGGTAACAATTTTTTGGGGGGTTTGAAATCACTTCAAACATGTAAAAATGCAAAAAAATAAAAATAAAATTCTCAAAATTTTTTTTGGTGGGGGGGGGTTGGAAATCACTTCAAACATGTAAAAATGCAAAAAAAAAAAATTCTCAAACAATTTTTGGGGTGGGGTTGGAAATCACTTAAAACATGTAGAAATGCAAAAAAAAAATTCTCTAACAATTTTTTTTGGGGGGGTAACAATTTTTGGGGGGTTGGAAATCACCTAAAACATGTAAAAATGCAAAAAAAAAATTATTTCTTTCTTTTGGGGGTGTGGGTAACAATTTTTTGGGGGGGGGTTGGAAATCACTTAAAACATGTTAAAATGCAAAAAAAAAAACGTTTTTCTCAAACAATTTTGGGAGGGTTGGAAATCACTTAAAATATGTAGAAATGCAAAAAAAAAAAATTTTCTCTACAATTTTTTTGGGGGGAGGGGGTAACAATTTCTTTGGGGGGTTGGAAATCACTTAAAACATGTAGATTTGGGATT
>NW_028222484.1:25000-38018 GCF_056783735.1 Eptatretus burgeri | reverse complement strand
TGAATTTCACATGTCTTCCTTATGTAGTGCACCATGTACACATCAGATTTGGAGTGAGTCGACCAGGGGGCTGCAAAAGTTGCTTCATGTGTGAGCATGCATGCAGGCAGACCTTTCTTTGCCAGGTAGATAGCATGGGGGTAGTGCAGCAGATAACTGCAAAAATACTTCGGTTTGTGATGCAAGCATGAAATTTGGCACAAATACTCTTTGAGGTCTACTTTTTTCAAAAAAGGCGCTGGCCACGCAAAATTCCAAGATGGCCGCCACATGCACAGAAAATTCCTCTTCTGCAGCTAAATATTTGAAACAAAATGCAACATTAAGCGTGTAAACCAAAGTTGTTTTTTTTTTGTGTCTAAGATTTTAGCACGATTATTCTTTGTAATGTAACACCTCACAGCATGGTTGTAACAAAGATGGCATCCAAGATGTCTGCCGCAAAACCAAAACAATGCTCATATTTCAGGAAATAACAGACATAGACTCATTTTTGGATCTATACCTGTTTTTTTGGGATCAACTAATTAGCTGGACATGGTTTTATATTCCTAGTTCCTATGCATACTGCTGAAACAAAGATGGGAGTCCAAGATGGCTGCCACCATAGCTATAAACCATTGTTCACGAACGAGCATTTAGAACAAAATCAAGATTTTTTTTAAGGTTTACTAACTTGATAAATATGGTTCAGATATGGACAGAAAAATTCTTCCCATTTTGCAAAGGGAAAATCAACCATGGACGGTTAGTCGTCATAGGAGATGCTGAGGCCAAGATCATGCAGCATTTCTCCCAGGCTTCTCTTCCTGGTTTTGGCAACGATAGAGAGACCCATGTACACTGGGAATGGTGTTTCTCTGTCTTTGGAGTGTCTGTGTGTTGCTGCTCCCTCTTTGTATTGGGAATAGCAGTTATACTGCAGCAGCTGGGAAATGGCCTGGTCAGACTTTGAAGCCCCAAATCTCAGCTGTGATTTGATGTCTGCTCCATGTTCAACCATCCCGACGAATTGAAGGAGAATGGGTGGTATAGCATCTTTAACACAGCCTTCAGAAAATGTGCCATCAAATCTTGATTGATGGTCTAGTATGTGTCGTCTCAAGATTTTTGCAGCTTTAGCCATCACAAGTGCAACAAAGTATTCTGATGCTTTTGATAGTGGCAAAGCCACATCTTTCTGGAATGCTAAAAGCACACCTCTTCCCTTTTTGTGAGCTTCAAGCTCAGGGATTTCAGCCAATAATTTATCCTTTAATGTGGTGGTCTTGACAGTGGGAGTATCAACAGCCAGTTGTGCCGGATGTTGTTGGTATAACTGGTAAATATCTTCAAGGGGGAAGACTGTGGGACCGTCTGAATTCAGACTGGGTTCAACAATCTTCTTCTTCTTCTTCTTTCGGCTGCTCCCGTTAGGGGTCGCCACAGCGGATCATCGGTATGATGCGCATAGTGATTTGGCACAAGTCATGTTTTACGCCGGATGCCCTTCCTGACGCAACCATGGTCGCCTCTTACGACACAGGGATATGGTACACCTATTTTAACCGGGGTATACACCGGCCCAGTATATTGGTACTCATTTCGCCGACCTCGGAAGGATGACAGGCTGAGTCAACCCCCTGGTGTATTAATTCAGTGGCCCAACGGGGCTTGAACTCATGACCTTTTGGATCCCAAGCCGCTGCCCTAACCACTGCGCCAACACCAGGCTTTAGTTTCAACAATGGTTTCAACAACTCGCTGGTTTCAACAATGTAATTCACCAATTCCGAAAGAACCAGTGGGCACACATCCGGTTCCTCCTTAGTTTGATGTGAGTCTTTCTCAAGACTTCTAAGATGGTATCTCTCCCTGTTGTACAGAGCAGTGAGACAGGCACGATGGTATTTTAGTTCCTGGGCAATGGCATCTCCACCACCCAGTTTTGCTAACAACGTGCCATCATTCAGTGTTTGAGCACACTCGTGCAGCCTCTTGTCCAAGTTCATGGTCATAACTTGCCGAAGGTCAGATTCAAGTGATGTCTTTTCACACATAATACATACTTGACCATCATGGCTCGTTCGTCGCTGCTTCACATGCCCTTCATCTGTTTCACTACCACGAGAGTCGGATCGACGTTTCTTGGCACGATCGAGTTTAGTGTTGTTAAATAACAACCGGCAACTCATGTGGTACTTCCTCATTCCTTCTCAGCGTTGCCTCTATACCTCCACCCTCATTCAGTCGAGCTGAGTCTAAAATCAGTGCGTGTGCGTGTGTGTGTGCGTGTGTGTGTGTGTGTGTGTGTGTGTGTGTGTGTGTGTGTGTGTGTGTGTGTGTGTGTGTGTGTGTGTGTGTGTGTGTGTGTGTGTGTGAGTGAGTGATGGCTCATGTTTTTTACATGTCTACTCCTATCATGTCTGCTTTTTACCCAATCTATCCACCTGTTCCTGACCATGTCTGTTGTTGCCCCTCTTGTGCACAACTCCATTTGCAGTTCAGAACCTTCCACCCTTCATTTGGCTCTTTCATGGAGTGCAGAATCATATATTAATGGAACCTGTGGGTAATTGTTTTCCCCATTTTATATTTTGTTTTCACATGATTGTGTCTTCTCACTCATAACTCCATCCTACACAGCTCCACCTCCTCCTTCCAGCTGTGATTTCGGCCTGTGTGACTCGTCAGTTGTGCCTACGGCCCAACACGGACAATCACTGGGCTTTGCGTGACTTTGCCGGCCGTCTTCTGGTTCAATTAGCCTTGAGATATTCGTCCCCGGTCATTGCTCTACCAAGTCGTTTATCTCGAATGCTTCTCAAGGTTTACAGCACATCCACTGAGCTTTTGTTGAACCTGCAGTAAAGTAATGTTTCTTTTTTTTCTTCTGCTCCTATGTCTTTGTTTGAACTCGGTGAACAGGGTTTTCTTTATTTTAGCAAATGTACTTTCACAGTATATTGTCTTACAATATTATCATTTTATAGTACAGTATATGTAATTTATTAATCCTGTCAATTTTTTTTTTCTTTTGATCAATTTCAATTATTTTGACAAAGTAAAATGGGAATTTAAGAAATCTGATGTTGACATGCAATAGCTTGATTCTGGGTTCAAAGCACAAATCTTGATAATGTGATGGCCATCTGAGAAAATCTTTAACCAGCTGACTTGCCTCGTATTAATTACTCACTAATTTAATCACTCATCTCTTCACTATTCATTGCCCCCCCCCCAACCCTTCTTCGACATCACGCCAAACCAAACTTCTCCTCCGAGTCATGGCCTGCTTGCACGAAACCCCTTGGAGGTGGGGCCTCTTGCCCACTTGGTCATGTTATAAACACGCAATTCTTCCATTGCCGGTTTACAATACAAAAATATAGGGAAAAGTCACAGAGGGGCGATTACATACTGGGGAATTATCCTTAATCCCGAGCTAATGAGCACCACACCACCCCCCCCCCTCCCCGTGTGATGATGAGTAACACTTAAGCTCACAGTTTCCCCACTTGATTACATCGAGATGTCTCCTACACGTTCACGGGAGAAGCAACTCCATTCAATCCTAACTTTCCCATGAAATTTCTCCATCTACCCCACAAACATAACATTATATTCCCCATGACTACCTGATTGCAATTGTGAAGTTTCACATCGATCGATGAAGTGGCTCAAAATAAATATATATTTTAAAGATTTTCATTCAATCCAACATGGCTGCCAGACCATGTGACCTATTAATTATTCGTGAACGCCCTGGTTTCCCCAAGGCTTGGGGAACATGTGGGTGAAGTTTCCCCTCCATCTGTGAAGCTGTCTGGAGAAGAGGATTTTTAAAGGCTTTAGGGTACAGGCCCCCCTAACAAACGGATGCCAATGTTGTCAGACTGAATGAAAACCCATCATTCTTGTTACAAAAACAGCTAAAATTGATGAAAAAGCGGCCGAAATTTAAACCAACACAGTAATTACGGTCGCAATAGCAGATATAATGGAAACCAACACGTTTATTCTACACACAAGAACGGTCGTGACAGAAACAAGAACGGACAATCCCAAAATAGATTGGTGGGGAACGGAAGCAAGATTGGTTATTTCCATCGCGAAACGTCCGAGAGCGAAACAAAAGCTGTTCATTCCGGTTACTGTTGTGCGAACAAGATGGCGGATGCAGTAGAACGACCTGTTACGGTATGTAAATTTTTAGTGCATGTGCCTCGAACATAAATGTAATATACAGTGGGGAGAACAAGTATTTGATACACTGCCGATTTTGCAGGTTTTCCCACTTACAAAGCACGTATAGGTCTGTAATTTTTATCATAGGTACACTTCAACTGTGAAAGATGGAATCTAAAACAAAAATCCTGAAAATCACATTGTATGATTTTTAAATAATTAATTTGCATTTTATTGGATGAAATATTTATTTGATCACCCACCAATCAGTAAGAATTCCGTCTCTCACAGACCTGTTAGTTTTGTCTTTAAGAAGCCCTCCCATTCCCTACTCATTACCTGTATTAACTGCACCTGTTTGACCTCGTTATCTGCATAAAAGACAGCTGTCCACACTCAATCAATCAGACTCCAACCTCTCCACAATCGACAAAACCAGAGCTGTCTCAGGACATCAGGGACAAAATTTGTAGACTTGCACAAGGCTGGGATGGGCTCCAGGACAAAATGCAAGCAGCTTGGTGAGAAGGCTACAACTGTTGGCGCAATTATTAGAAAATGGAAGAAGTTCAAGATAACAGTCAATCTCCCTCAGTCTGGGGCTCCATGCAAGATCTCACCTCGTGGAGCTTCAATGATCATGAGAAAGGTGAGGTATCAGCCCAGAACTACAGGACAGGACCTGGTCAATGACCTGAAGAGAGCTGGGACCACAGTATCAAAGAAAACCATAAGTAACACACTACGCCGTCATGGATTAAAATCCTGCAGCGCAAGCAAGGTCCCTCTGCTCAAGCCAACGCATGTCCAGGCCCGTCTGAAGTTTGCCAATGACCATCTGGATGATCCAGAGGAGGAATGGGAGAAGGTCATGTAATCTGATGAGACCAAAATAGAGCTTTTTGGTTTAAACTCCACTCGCCGTGTTTGGAGGAAGAAGAAGGATGAGTGCAACCCCAAGAACACCATCCCAACCGTCAAGCATGGAGGTGGAAACATCATTCTTTGGGGATGATTTTCTGCAAAGTGGACAGGATGACTGCACCGTATTGAGGGGAGGATGGATGGGGCCATGTATCGCGAGATCTTGGCCAACAACCTCCTTCCCTCAACAAGAGCATTGAAGATGGGGCTTAGCTGGGTCTTCCAGAATGACAACGACCCGAAACACACAGCCAGGGCAACTAAGGAGTGGCTCCGTAAGAAGCATCTCAAGGTCCTGGAGTGGCCTAGCCAGTCTCCAGACCTGAACCCAATAGAAAATCTTTGGAGGGAGCTCAAAGTCTGTGTTGCCCAGTGACAGCCCCGAAACCTGAAGGATCTGGAGAAGATCTGTATTGAGGAGTGGGCCAAAATCCCTGCTGCAGTCTGTGCAAACCTGGTTAAGAACTACAGGAAACGTCTGATCTCTGTAATTGCAAACAAAGTTTCTGAACCAAATATTAAGTTCTGTGTTTCTGATGTATCAAATACTTATTTCATGCAATAAAATGCAAATTAATTATTTAAAAATCATACAATGTGATTTTCAGGATTTTTGTTTTAGATTCCGTCTTTCACAGTTGAAATGTACCTTTGATAAAAATTACAGACCTCTACGTGCTTTGTCAGTGGGAAAACCTGCAAAATCGGCAGTGTATCAAAGGGCGGAGGAGCTCTTTGTGAGCCAACGGCCATCCATATCTAGTGCCCAACTGTGTCTGCGGACGTCCTCCTGCAGTTGGGTTACTTTCATTAGGAGGTTGGTGGCAGGATTTGCACTCCGGCCACCATAAAACCCTTCATTCCGCAAAACGCAAAAAAATCTGAAAACCCACTCCGTGGGAGTACCTCCTGTGCAGCTTCCCTTCGCAGGGCAGCTCACCGGATGACGAGATTCGGGCAAAGCCTTCGGGACCCCCGATCTTTGATGATAGGAGGGAAACCACGGGGTAACATCCCTGGGTCAGATTGCGGGAGAGCGTGTCGGAGTGGTGCTGAGGTGCCGTCCACCAGACGGCGGTCTCCTTGGGTTAACCTGAGGCGGTCCCTTCGGGTGGGTGCCTGGAATGTCCTATCCCTAAGAGAGGATGATCACCTGTCTCTGTTATCATCTGAGCTCAAGCGTTTGGACATCGGGATTGCAGCTCTCTCTGAGGTTCGGAGACCGGATTGCGGAGAGATAATGGTGGGTGGTTACACCTACTATTGGTCTGGTCGCTCTGATGGTTACCATACCCAAGGATTGCTGTAGCTGTGTCCAATAAGCTGACCCCAATGATAATTAAGGTAACACCGGTCAACGAGCGTATTATGAGATTAAGGATTCTTCACTCCTTCGGTGTCATTTCCGTGGTCTCTGTTTATGCTCCGACTGAGGCGAGTGATCTCACCATGAAGGACGCATTCTACGCCACGCTCGAGTCTGTGGTTGATCAGTGCCCCAGACGAGATACACTTCTAGTCTTGGGGGATTTCAATGCATCGACTGGAACTGATAGGGATGGTTATGAGATGTGTGTTGGTCCCCATGGGTCAGGAACTATGAACCAGAATTGCACTAAGTTCCTTGACTTTGCAAGAAGTCATGGACTTAGGGTGGCTGGTTCATGGTTTCAGCGCCCACAAGCTCATCGCTGGACTTGGTATTCCAATGCTGCCGGTGTGGCAAAGGAGATTGACCATGTCCTCATTGACGGTCGTTGGAGGATGATCCAGAACTGCAGGGTCTACCGGAGTGCTCAGTTCCTCAATACTAACCACAGGCTTGTTGTAGCAACTCTAAAGCTGCACCTTAAATCCTGGAGAATGGTACCATCCCAGCCGAGGCTGGATGTTGGCAAGCTCAGGGATGAGAGAGTAGCTGAGGAGTTTGCGGACAGGCTGAGTGGACACTTGGGGGGGTCTAGGTGCTTTGGGGGGTCCTGAAGAGTTGTGGAGTGCCTTCAAGACCACCGTCCTTGATGTTGCCGGTGGATGTCTTGGAGCTCACCGCAGGGCAAAGAAGAATTTTGTCTCTCAAGGGACACTGGATACCATTGACCAGAGTCGCAGGGCCAGGCTGAATGGCAGAACTGAGCTGTTCAGGGAGCTGAGGCGTAAAACTGTACGTGCACTGAGGGTGGACAAGGAGTCCTATGTGCGAGGAATCTGTGAGGGGTAGAGCATCACCTGTGGACAGTTGATTCTCGTCCCGCTTACAGGGGAATTCATGCATTGCGTTCATCCAAGCCCATCCCTCGGAGCACTGCAGTTCGAGCAGAGAGTGGTAGGCTCTTGACGGAGGAGTCTGAAGTGAAGGCCCGCTAGGCTGGTTACTTTGAGCGGTTGTACCAGGCTGATCCCCCAGCTGTCGAAATGGACGTCAGGGGTGTTACAATCCCTGTTGCTGACCCTCAAATCAACTGTGGTCCACCTTCGCTTGTGGAAACACGGGCTGCGGTGAACCAGTTGAAACGGGGCAAAGCTCCAGGGATCTGTGGCATCCATGCTGAACTTCTCAAGGCTGGTGGAAATGCTGCACTCGTGTCGTTGCATGCAGTTTTGTGCTCTGCCTGGAACACAGGCATCATCCCAACTGACTGGAAGAGGGGCCTTGTTGTCCCTCTCTGGAAAGGGAAGGGTGATCGCCAAGACTGCAACAACTACCGAGGGGTGACGCTGCTCTCATTGCCGGGCAAGGTCTTTGCTCGCATAATTTTTGATAGGGTTCGCCACCATCTGCTTGAGCACCAGCGTCCAGAGCAGTCAGGCTTTACACCAAAGAGGTCAACGATTGACCGTATCCTTGCCCTTCGTGTCCTCACCGAACGCAGACGAGAGTTTCGGCAGGGGCTGCTTGCAGCCTATGTTGATCTCTGTGAAGCGTTCGATTCAGTGAATCGGGATGTCCTCTGGAGGATTCTTGGTCTTCGTGGGGTGCCACCAAAACTGATCGATCTGATGTCTGAACTCTACTCTACTCTGGTTCTGAGAGTGCTGTGAAGTGTGGTGGTACCATCTCTGACTTATTTCCAGTTGTTACTGGAGTTCGTCAGGGGTGTGTACTGGCCCCCACACTTTTCAGCACTTGTATGGACTGGATTTTAGGGAGGATGTCGGAGAGATCTAGCTGCGGTGCATCGTTTGGGAATGTCAAGATCTTGGTCCTTGACTTTGCAGATGATGCAGTCATCTTTGCGGAGACTTCAGACATCCTTTTGGGGGTCCTCGAGGTGCTGAATGAGGAGTCGGAGCCGCTGGGATTACGGGTTTCTTGGGTCAAAACTAAGATCCAGGCTTTCGGTGACATCTTGGATGCTGCTGTCCTGTCTGTGTCTGTTTGTGGTGAGGATGTTGAGGTCGTGGAGAGATTTACTTACCTTGGCAGTGATATTCATGTCTCTGCTGGCTGCGAGTCAGAGGTCAATAGACGTCTGGGTCAGGCCTGGGGAGTCATGGATTCACTGGATCATGGGGTGTGGCGCTGCCGGTACCTGTGCGGGAGGACGAAAGTCCGAGTCTTCAGGTCCTTGGTACTTCCAATCTTGCTCTATGGATGCGATACTTGGACTCTGACCAAGGATCTGAGACGGAGACTTAATTCCTTTGGTACCAGGTCTCTTCGAAGAATCCTTGGCCAAGATTCAGAATCGGATTTTGTGTCCAATGAGCGGTTGCTGAGAGAAACTCTGATGAGATTTGTTACCTGCATTGTCCGTGAGCGTCAGTTGCGGCTGTATGGACATGTGGCTCATTTTCCTGACGCTGATCCTGCTCACCAGATTCTCTCAGCCAGGGAGTCTCATGAGTGATGGAGGCCAGTGGGCCGACCACATGCCTCGTGGTTGCAGCAGGTTGACCATAATCTCAAGGAGATGGGGAGTGGCCTGGCATCTGCCTGGGGGGTGGCCAGACGGAGGCCCCTGGAGTACCGGCGGAAAGTGGACGCAGCGATGCGCTGTTCTGGCACATGCTCCCATACCTGACCTATCAAATACTTGTTCTCCCCACTGTAGATAATATATAGTGGGTTGTACCTGATGTAGTTTTAACAATTTATTAAACCAAATTTTGTTGTGATGATAATGTTTGGTTTGCCTGTATTTCGAGCCCCCGAGTGAAGGATCGCTAGTTGTGTATGCCCAGTTCAACATAGGGGATTGTGTATGGGATCTTTTTACATTTTTTACTTCATATTAACTTTGTTATTTTATTGGAATTTGCAACTTCTTATTACTATCAAATTTTACCTCTTGCAAATGTAAACGATCAATCGTCACTGATCGCTGCAGCACGGGGGCACGAATTACATGAAATGTCAGCCACACATTAAGTCAAGAGGGCGCATTTATCGCTGCTTGTATAATATCCCATACCATAAACGGGTTTTCATTAACAGACATGATATATTCAAGGCAGACTACGTTAAAGTTAACTTACCATAACTTCAAGAACTTTTCAAGCCGCCATGTTTCCCACGTTATGGTAACCGGAATTGATCACTTTCGCTTCGGTCTCCGCCGTTTCGCGACGGAAATAACCGATGTTGCTTCCATTCCCCACCGTACTATGTTGGGATTGACCGTTCTTGCGTGTAGAATAAACATGCTGGTTTCGGTTATATTTGCTATTGCGACCGAAACGACTGTGTTGGTTTCAATTTCGGCCGTTTTTTCATCAATTTTAGCTGTTTTTGTAGCAAGAATGACGGATTTTCATTCCATCTGACAACGTTGGCATCCATTTGTTAGGGGGCTTGGGGTAAATCCAATATGAATGCCAAACCATGTGACCTACGCCGTCAAAGGGAGGGAACGTTTTGTTCCTCATGGTTCGGTGGTCATACCGCTAAAATTTCGCTTCGATCTGTTCAGGTGTTTTTGGGAAGCTTTTTGAATGTTTTTATGTTAAAAATGATATGGCTGCTGAACCACGTGACCGATGACGTCATCACGTTTTCCCCTTGTACAATTTAACCCAAGATGACCCTCAAAAATTTCCATCCTGGTCGGATAAAGCATTCGATGTGTGCAATTATGATGTCATAATGAAGCCACCTATGACATCATCAAAATAATTCACACTTATTTCCCATGGGGAGTCCTTGGCATGTGCCAAGTTTCAATGGAGCGGTTTTGGAGATTGAGGTCCAAAGTTTTAACTTTTTTTCCAACATGGCTGCCATACCACACGACCTATGACATCATCATTATCATTAAAACATTCCTCATGAATAGTTACACACATGGTGAAAATTTTGTGTCAATCAGATAAGCGGTTGCAGAAAAACAGAAAATTAGCACGTATAGACGGACAGATGGAAGAACAACCCGAAAACATAATGCATCTGGCGACTTCGTCAGCGGAGGCAGAAAAAGTTAAACACACGTAGTTGTGTTGTCATGTTTGTCAACTTTGCACATTTACTCCCATGTTAACTTCCACCGAGTGAAGAGGCTCAGGAGCGTGAATATGCAGTTATTGGTTAACTTTGACTGGTGATGTCAGTCCACCCAAGCTAATTTTTCTCTCCACAAAAGAGATTGTCTTGACAACTGACTTCAGAACTCTCTGACGTTTTCTAGTCACACACTCCTAAATATGTTCAGGTGCAAACGCTTGTTTTGTTTGTGTATACTCCTCGCTCTGCCAAGGCATTTTCATTGGCTTGGGGTTATAATCCTGGAACGGTAGCCCATCTGATGCAGGATACTTGATTGAGTGTGCAAGAAATTGGAATTCGGTCATGGTGCCAGTGATAGCTTTCCTCCTCTTTGCAAGGACACAATGCGATCTATAATGTCCACCAAGTCATGCTGGCAGATGGGATGGTCAGTTTAATGTCTACATGAGGAAATGTGCACACACTCTGATCACTTGCCCTACCTTTGAAACACCATGATGACAGTTTATAGCTGGGTTGAGATTCAAACCCAGACTTGACAGCTCAGAGGTGAGTCTGCATACCTCCTCGGGCCCTGTTCTTCATTGCGAGGCCTAAAGTGCGACCCCTGATGTGCGGCCTATAATACTCAAATGTGAAAACCCCATCATAATCCGCCATAAATGCTATCAAATTTACCCAATAGTTTCGAAAGAGTATTCCAATGCGAAGCGTAAAAGTAACATCACTACATCAGTAAATGGCAGTATGCAAACAATTCTGCTTGCAGCCCAGTAACCACCACAACAACAACAAAAAGAGTACGAGTAGTCGAGGCCCAATAGCAGCCATTTTGGAAACCTACAGGCGGTGTGACGGCTCTCAGACTGATGTCTTATCGGCAAAAGTAGCCCCCTTCTAAAAAATAGTGACGATCACTGCTCTGGGTTATCCTGCCAGCTTGTGTAAATGTACAACCAGGTATATATTTTCAGAAACACTGCCAAAAATCGTGTTACATAATGACTATTTAGTCGTGAGCACGGAGCCCTGGATATTCAAATGAATTGCATTGGACTTCTGCATTTGATTCTTCTTGGTGATTTTAGCAGAATAATTCAATTAATTTTATGAATGATAAACCTTGTTTTTTTTGTTTTTTTTAGCCTCCCATTTCAAATGATTGTGCTTCTCTTACATTGGTATTATTACAAAGAAAGGTTTTTGCATAAAAGTTTGTTCAGGCAGCATTTGGATGGTTTGTATGTCTCATTCAGTTGTGGAAAGTAAAAATACATATGCATATGTATAGAGGGTGGTTGGTACGTGGATTCACTTTCACCATTCCAGTGAAGAAGTGCTATTGGACAAGATCCTTTGTGGAATGGCTTGCCAGCTCTACAGTTTGTGTTGAAAGGGGGATGAGGATGCGATTAGTGCAATGCATGCTGATGAACGCCATTCAAGGAGAAACGCATCCGAGGATTGTTTAACTCTATCCATGGCAGACTAGCATGGCCAAAATGCTTATGTAGACTGACATACTATGGTATCGGTGTAGCAGTTGACACTGCTTTTAGCAGTGGTCAGATCTGTGTGTTTCACTCAGTGCAACTAAAGCTGATAGCAGCCAACAACAGCAACTTCACCACACCGAATACACCGACTTCGGATGGAAGCAAGAATCGGACCGAGGGTGGCAGCTTCCGTGAGGCCAAGAGCCGCGCATGTGGCATCCGGAGTCATGCCGATGATGTGTTTGAGATGCAGCCTGACCTTGTGGCTTGTTGGGTTTTGCCAACTCCATCCTGCTGAGAAGACAACTGGTGGTAGTGGGGTGCCATGTCTGAGCGGGGAGGGATGTCCCTGGGTGGAATCAGGTGTATCTGGCCATACCCCAGAGGTCACATGGGAGGTTGCACAGATCGTCATAGTCACAATTTTGGGGACAGAGGGGGAAATGGAGAATGGATAAGGAGATGGACGACACGGTCCATGAGTCGTGGTTCCTTGCTGGGGTGAAGATGGATGCTTCGGGACCAGGGAAGGCTCCGTTCAGTCTTACAGATTTTCGAGTGAAGATGATGATGATGATGGTGGTGGTGGTGTGTACACATATATGAATAGTGATCACACACACACACACACACACACACACACACACACACACACACACACACACACACACACACACACACACACACACACACACACACACACACACACACACACACACACACACACACACACACACACACACACACGGAGGTGGATACTTTGAGACTTAGTCGGTCTCCGTTACATCTCCTGAAACACATCCACGTGTGGAGATAGCAGCCAACAACAGCAACTTGCAGACGCGCACGCACACGCGAAACACGTGTGCATGTGCAGACCCTTATATATGCACACGAAGGTGGATATTTTGTATCCTGGGAGGGCTTCTTTCCACCTTCTGAAACCCATGTCTGGAGATAACAACCAACGACGCACACATTGACGATAATG
>NW_028222483.1:32500-38120 GCF_056783735.1 Eptatretus burgeri | reverse complement strand
ACTATGCATGCAAACCTGACAAATGAGATGTCTAGACCTATGTTTTGAGGGTCAAGAAAAATGATTAAGACATATTTGAAGCATTTTAATTAATGTTTACATGGTTACCGATGTTTATTCATAAAATGTAGAAATTAAAGTTGCTAGTCTGTAATCATAAAAACTAAACAAAGTTCTGTCATGCTGCTACATGAACAAATTTCAGTCAGCATAAACAGTTTATAGGAATGCCTTACATCTTTTCGGCAAATCACATTGTATTCATGCAAGGAGTCTGATCATCAATCTGTTGCTGGCATGCACACATTGATGTGCATCGTAATCCTGAATTCTAGCATGTGCAGCGTCGAGTCTTGCATTGTTTCTAACATGCACAGGCTACCATCTCGAGGCAACTGTCTGGAATGGGACTCGATGCCAACAATATGGGTTGCAGTCCTGATTCCCCAAGTCTCCATCCCATTTCAGAGGGCGCAGGGAGCTCAGGTGTGGGGCAGTGGGAATTTCTCCATATCATTGCTTGATAGTGTACTCTCATCAAATGGAAATGGAGCGCATCACTTGTTGGGGCCATGGCTTCTGGTTTCCCGTCTTGGAGAAAAATAAATGACGTGCTGCATCAACAGAGTCTGTTGTGTGCACATTGTATATTCCGCAGACAAAGGTTTCTGAATATTTGATGGTTTCCTCTGTGAGTTCACCAATGCCCAAGTTCTTCAGCAATTCATGGTGCTCTTCAAAGACCTTCCATGATGATCGTTTGGTGTGATTCTCGATGTAGGAGGTGGTGTCACACCCGGTAAATGTGTGATATGATAGCAAGGATGCTGCTGAGCCTCTTGGTAGTTTGTTGAAAACTGCATCAATGGGTATATACCGCCGTTTCTTAGATATGCCCGACATCATCCAGAGATGCTCGCATTGCATACGTCAAAAGAGGGATACCAGAAGCAGGAGAACATCAGTGTCCCTGGAAGACACAACACCTGTATTAAACTGGCTGTGGACGGCATGCAGCACCAATCTTGTGTCCGCTTCTTCATGTGTGGATTTCAGAGGTGTCAAATCAGTTGTACCTTTTGATGACTTGACCTCGAGTTCCTCTCTAAATCCCCTGGCAACTACAATTTCTTTATCCTTAGGCACCTGCGAACACAGTTCCTCAGACAAGAAATGTGCTCGATCTGCTTTATTATCAGCTAGTGACAGAAAATTTTTGCTTGTCTTGCATACTCATTGTCCTCCTCAGATTTGCTGAAGCAGGCTTCGTCGACGGGTGCTGTGAATACTGGCTTGCATTTTCCACGAGTTACACGTTTTTTTTTTTTCCACTGACAGAATGCAGCTCCTCCAGGCCATTTGGCACAATCAAAATGTCTTGTGGATAGCTCGAGATTTTTTAAGAGAAGCATCAGATGTTTGGCCTCGTTGCCATGCTGTCATTTGAGTTGCATGGAAGGTATTCTATCCAAGTGTTTCATCAAGGATGTCAATGTTATCACAGGTGTAGTGGATGAATTTATTTGCTTCAATGTTTGGTGGAATGATGGCACCAGTTGCTTGAGAGTGTTCTCTCAATGATTTGAGAGTGTTCTCAGAAAAGGAAGTGTGTACTCGCAACACCTGTTCACAACTCAGGCAATGCTCTGCCTTGTTGAACAATCGTACTAGGTCTTTTGACCGCGTAACTTGATGAAGAGTACTTGCAAGACCAACATGTTTTGGAGTCCATTTTTTGCCACCACTGACGCAGTAGACAAGACGCAGCCACACTCAGAACTCTGCTCCAGACATGTTCTTCATTGTTCCCAGGGCTATCATCTTCAAGGGATGCCTGGCCACCGACGATCAATCTCAGTAGCATATATAAACTCTCGGAAATGCATGCTATAGCATCTTCTTCACTGACAGAGAACCCTTTGTGTCCTGGAGTTTCCATCATGTCTCCACGGACTTTCATAGCTACATGAACAAGTGAAAGAAAAATGTCATCCTGGGGCTCATACTTAGGAAAGGCGAACTTTTCCTCACTCTCATCTGTGTCTGCCTTCAGATGCAAAACTGCTGTTGGCTGGTACTTAGTGGGAATCGATACGGTTTTTCATTCTGATATACAACTGTCAAGAGGTTGAAAGAAGTTGAAAATGTCCCCAAGCTGTGACTGCAACTTTTCCTTGATGTTCCTCTTCTGCTTTGATAGGACGGCTGAATCATGGTTGAAGATTCCTCAGCGAGCTCCTTATACCTTTCCCATACATCATCCAGAAGAATCACATGTCCTTTGTCAGCCGATTGATGGAGCTCTTGGCAAGGCCATATCATAGCAAGGCCTGTATTTGCTGACTCCTGCTTTGTTTTGGAGAAAGACCTGTTAAATGCGCTAAGGCAAGGCAGATGATATTTGGCTTCAGCTGCAATTAGGTCAATCTCTCCTGCCAGTCGAAGGCCAACTTTGTCGTCAAGATGTGAGGCTTCAATTATTTGATCACTCATTTGCTTACTCATGACGGAGATCAGTCGTGCCTTCTTATTTGCAGTTTGACAGAAAATTAAAAGGCTCCAGTTGACTGGCTGCACACCTTTTCACAATGAACACCTGTTACCACCTGGAACACCTGAACTGCAACCTGCTCCCTCTGTTGAATACTCTGTCTGAGTCCTCTTAAGACGTTCTATTTTACTCTTGTTCGTGAAGTGGGCATAGCACATTCTGTGCCACACAAGAGATACGGCTGTGGCAACATCTATTGCCTTCTCAAGACGATCAATTAAGTCCATATTTTTGGAGTCCCACAGCTTCTTTCTGCTACAGGCTGCATTCCTGAGTGTTGAGTCCATGTTCAGTTGCTTTACTCACGTTTTTTCTGGCTTTATGCGTTTGGCAGAAAATGCACAGGCTGTAGTCTTCAGGTGATGGCCTCTTCAAGCTAATCACGGGATCCATTGCAGCCTGCAAACAAGAATGAATCATTAGTATAGGCCAACACAAGCCATTAACAAATTAACAGTTAACTTAACAACTTAACAGTTGTTCACAAGTAAAATAGATTAGCATTGTGCTGGTATAGTAGTGCCTGTCCCAAGAAAGTGCCCAAAATTGTCAATTTGGCAGCCATTTTGTTTATGCTAATTAGATGGTCAAAAACTCAAAATTCAGCTTGGGAACAAGTTAGGCTAGTCGAATTCAGCATACCTTAATTATGTTAACAAGTCATGTTCCCAACTTTTACTAAAAAATGCTTCGAGAGCCTTGTACCTTGTACAGGGCCCTTTTCGAGAAATAATTCATCTTTGAGAAACTGTAAGGCTGCAAGGCCGTCACCTACTGTCTGACTGGAACTGACGAAGCAGCTGTCTGACTGGAACTGACGAAACGACCGTCTGACTGGAACTGACTGAAACAGCCGTCTGACTGGAACTGACTGAAACAGCCATCTGACTAGACTGATGAAACGACCGTCTGACTGGAGCTGAATGAAACAGCCGTCTGACTGGAATTGACGAGCAACGGTCTGACTGGAACCGACGAAACAGCCGTCTGACTGGAACTGACGAGCAACTGTCTGACTGGAACTGACTGAAACAGCCGTCTGACTGGAACCGACGAAACAGCCATCTGACTGGAACTGACGAGCAACCATCTAATTGGAACTGACGAAGCAGCCGTCTGACTGGACCTGACTGAAACAAACGTCTGACTGGAACTGAAGAAACAACCGTCTAACTGGAACCGACGAAACATCCGTCTGACTGGAACCGACAAAACAGCCATCTGACTGGAAACGACGAGCAACCGTCTGACTGGAACCGACGAAACATCCGTCTGACTGGAACTGACAAAACAGCCATCTGACTGGAAACGACGAGCAACCGTCTGACTGGAACCGACGAAACAGCTGTCTGACTGGAACTGACTGAAAAAAGCCGTCTGACTGGAACTGACGATAGCTGTTGCCCAGCTGTCGCCAACTGACTCTTAAAGCTGTCAGAATCGCAACCAGCTATCGCCAACTGACTGACCAACAAAACACTGACCTCTCCTCCTCTTTATAGGCGGACCGTCTGGGCGGAGCCCCAAGCAGACTCCAGTCAAATCCACCCTGCCCATTTGTGCATCGTTGCTCGTGACAATCCGCCCGTCCTGATCATTCCTGACCTACAATGCCATGTTTGTGGTGCTGGACAAACGGCAGAAAGCAGCCATTTGCCAGATTTACCGAGTGAAAACGTGGAGCGCTCATAAAACATCAACAACAATTATCACCTCAATGTTCAGCCCGATACGGGGACGTGTTGCTTGATGCGATCAGCCAATCTTTAGGTTGTGCGTCCCACGGACCAAGCTTCACATCGGCACTGAAACTCATATATAACTTTGCTATCTTCATTTCATCACGAAGGTTCGAAGAACAAATTAAACATATGGTTTCTCACACGTATCTGGCTGTGCAACCTTGAGTAATTTTTACCTCTGACTATCTGCTTACGTCAATCAACAAGGATGTGTTTCCCATAGATATTGTTACGGTTGTGGAAATTCACAGAACACCATTCAGGCTTCCCAGAGATCAGTTATGTCGATAAGTGCGTGTTCAGAATAGATTTCCCCACCGATGTTTAACGGGAAATTATTCGTGTAACCGGGCTGTGAATCTTCAGTTAGCCGTTATTCTTTTGTTGTCTTTATTTTGGAACAACCACCCCCTCCAAAACGACAACCACCACCACCTTCACAACAACCACCTCCTCCAAAACAACAACCACAACTGCCTTCACCACAACCGCATCTCCTCACCACCTCCTCCAAAACAACCACCACCGCCTTCACAACAACCACCTTCACCACAACCGCATCTCCTCACCACCTCCTCTAAAACAACAACCACAACCACCTTCTCCACAACCGTCAAGATCCCCATAGACAACCCCCCTCCCAACGAATAACATCTCCGCCAACCAACGCGGTGGATCTCAACCCTCCAAAAGTGGATATGAATCTCAACCCTCCAAAAGTGGATAAGAATCTCAATCCTCCAAAAGTGGATAAGAATGTCAACCCTCCAAAAGTGGATAAGAATCTCAACCCTCCAAAAGTGGATAAGAACGAAAGCTATGGCAAAGCCAACGGTAGTGGAAAGGGCCCGATTCACCAAGGAAAAACGCCCTTTTTGGAAGATTCCTTCGTGCTGGGAAGGGAGGGGGGCGAGACTCCGTGGCTGTAAAAAGGAAGGGTGGGTTGATGCCAGAGTTGTTGTGGGGAATTGTTGAAGGGAGTTGGGGAGAGGAGACGCCGACCAGGAGTTGAGTCTTGAGTGTGGAGTCGGAGGAAGCAGTGAGGAGTGAGGGGGTCTTTCTCTCTCTCTCTCTCTCTCTCTCTCTCTCTCTCTCTCTCTCTCTCTCTCTCTCTCTCTCTCTCTCTCTCTCTCTCTCTCTCTCTCTCTCTCTCTCTCTCTCTCTCTCTCTCTCTCTCTCTCTCTCTCTCTCTCTCTCTCTCTCTCTCTCTCTCTCTCTCTCTCTCTCTCTCTCTCTCTCTCTCTCTCTCTCTCTCTCTCTCTCTCTCTCTCTCTCTCTCTCTCTCTCTCTCCTTGGTCGACGGAGGTGCCGGTGGAGTTGAGAGTGA
>NW_028222483.1:0-27500 GCF_056783735.1 Eptatretus burgeri | reverse complement strand
CCTTTTCCTTGGCCTTTGCCACCTCTCTTTTTGCTTTTCGACGCCACTCCTTGTACTCCTGCCGACTTTCTTCATCTCTCTGACTATCCCACTTCTTTTTAGCCAACCCCTTCTTCCTTATACTTTCCTGTACTTCCTCATTCCACCACCAAGTCTCCTTATCTTCCTTCCTCTGTCCAGATGTCACACCAAGTACCTTCCTAGCTATCTCCCTCACAACTTCTGCTGTCGTTGCCCAATCATCCCACCCATCTTTACCACCATCCAACGCCTGTCTCACCTCCTCCCTAAATTTCACGCAACAGTCTTCCTCCTTCAGCTTCCACCATCTGGTCCTTGGTTCAGCCCTCACTCTCTTCCTCAACCTCACCTCTAAAGTCATCCTACAGACCACCAATCGATGCTGTCGAGCTACACTCTCCCCTGCCACAACCTTACAGTCACTAATCTCTTTCAGGTTGCATCTCCTACTTAAGATGTAATCCACCTGTGTGCACTTTCCTCCACTCTTGTATGTCACCCTGTGTTATATATATATATATATATATATATATATATATATATATATATATATATATATATATATATATATATATATATATATATATACATACATATATATATATATATATATATATATATATATATATATATATATAATATATTGTTGTTGTAGATTTCTGCCCGTCGGCGTGTGAACAACCGCGTCTAACCAATAGCGGTCACTTCGCCCACCGAACGGACAATCCAGTCGCAGCTTTCCGGATCAACGCCAAAAACCAGCCACGGGTGTGTTTTTAAGCACACCACAGCCGAGTCAATATTCCACCCGCGTGCGACAGGGTCAATCGCCAAATTGTCAATATACCTAATTATTCGTGCGGTTTTTGGGATCCTTTTGGGATCACCGAGCGGTGTATTATCGTGCAGTCCCTTTGGACCCGATCACTTGACCGGATATTTAAAACCAACAATATTCTGAGAGCAAGATGGCAGCTCAATTAAGGGAAGAGGACGCAAGCAACAGGTTTACATTCACACAAGGACATTTATTGTAATAAAGTACATAAGCAGGCATGCACATATGCAATTAAACAAGGCAAAACACGTATGCAATTATCCAAGGCCAACACGCATGACAGGAGAACTACAACCGTTCTACACAATCACTTAACAGTTTTTACTACTTAGTAGACATGGGCCCACGGACACACGTACGCACACACACACACCCAATAAATCGTGGCTGGGGCCTTTAATAACGGGCTCCAGCTCGGAGGACAGGTGAGCTGAAACCCAGAGCCTATCTCGAACCTCTCCACCTCGTGTGGTCTTCAAGTTCTTCGGACCCGGGCTACAGCGAGAGCGAGCTGGATCCAATTGCCGTGAGCCGCGATCCTTCCCGAGTTCCCGCGAATCCTCCTGCACTTCTTAACAAGTGCTGGTGAGACGAGGCGCCGATCCTTCCCGTCGATGCGTCGCTTCCCTGAGGAACCACCTCCAAAGATGAGGTCGATGAATCGCACCAAGCCGGGAACCAAATGGAGAACAAAGAGCTCCACGAACCAAGAAGAAGAAGAAGCCACCATTCGCAGCTCGAGCCGAGGAACTGGCTCAACTCTCTTCCAAATAAAGCAGCTCTCCAAAAAGCCTACCGAGCCAAGCAGAAGCCGAAGCGTACTGAGCCACCAACCCACTCGAACCAAGCAGGATCCGAAGGTCTGCTGAACAACCAAGCACAAAGCCTTCACCCAAACAGAAACCGAAGCTCTACTGAACAACCCCCGAACACGAACCAACTGGAGGATCTCTTCTTATCCTTCTAGCAGCTCGAGCCGAAGCTCTACTGAACCACCCGAACGAACCCGAACAAAGAAAAAGCATCTCCTCTTTATCCTTCTCTGCCCCCTCCCCCGCACCCGGCATGACTCATGCCCTCGTGATCCATCCCCCACTCAATCACGGGTGGGAGGGAGTTGTTGACATCATGAATAATGGGATGGAAGGGCTCTTCTTCCTCTTCGCAGAAGAGGGGGGAGGGACATCTCCATTGTGTTGGGATCGCTCTTTAACTATTAAATTAAATTACGCAGCGCATCTAATCAATTTCTGAACATTTAAACAATGGAAGGTGAGCTATCTAGGGACAAGCACTTATCGACATAGCTGACTAAAGGAACCTGTATGTTGTTTGCAATCAAATTCCAAACAATATATAAATATATATATATATATAATATATATATATATATATATATATATATATATATATATATATATATATATATATATATATATATATATATATATGTAGGGTGAATATTCTGATTCTGGCTCACTTTTCCCCATGTAAATGAATGGGGGATTTTCAACGATTCATTTTTTTCCCCCAAAAAGTAAACCCCCTTTTTATGCCAAGGTATATTTATTTGTCTCCCCTTTTAACCTCGGGACACTTTTTTTCAAATAACCAATGCAATAAGATAGTGATTTGTTAAGGGTGATTCTAAAGAAATATCTGAAACATCTAAGCCTCGGGACACTCTTTTTGAAATAACCAATGCATATTGTTTAGCTCACTCATTGAACCTATAAAGATTTGTTCATTCTCAAATTCCTTCAATAGTTTAATTTTCTTTGCACAATAATCCCCATCTTACATATTTAAAAACAAAACATTTGAATCTTTATATTTTTTAAGATACCCCTTTTGTGCCATTACGAAATGATAAACTTCTCTTAATGCTCTTGTTTGACCACCTCCTGAGCCACAGGTTATTTTTTGTTAAACCACGCCCACTTTTCATAAGCCCCGCCCACTTTTAAATGAAATTTTAATAACCCCGCCCACTTTTTATGAGGTATTCCCTGAGCCACGCCCACTTTTCATGAGGTGTTTTCCTAAGGCCCACCCACTTTTGCTAAGCCCCGCCCAGTTTTGCTAAGCCCCACCCACTTTCATGAGGCATTTTCCTAAGCCCGCCCACTTTTGCTAAGCCCCGCCCACTTTTCCCGAAGCCCCGCCTATTTTTCACGAGGTATTTTTATAAGCCATGCCCACTTTTCCTAAGCCCCGCCCACTTTTTATGTGGTATTCTGTAAGCCACGCCCACTTTTCCTAAGCCCCGCCTACTCTTGCATCATTTCCAGTTCATCTCTGACTCACAAAGAAATCACTAGAAAATTCTGGAATGTTATGGTTTTGAAAAATTTCCCAACGAAGGCGTGCCTGGGCTTGCCCAGGGAATTTCCAAAGGAAACCACACCCACCAATCTTTCCCTATAAAAGCCTCAAGCCCAGGCTCCATTTTAAACATTTTTTTTTTGCTGACAATGGTGTGCTGTGTGCTTGCCTGGAACTCTCTGACTTGTATGGAACTAAACCTTCAAGTTGATGAACTGGATTCAAACCTCTTATCCATTGAGGTAAGATTTTATTTCCCTATTTTCAGTTTGATTTAAGCATCGACTCATTTAATAATTAAATAACTTAATTAATACATTATTATTTTCTCTCACAGGAAATTGCATCTGAAAATACCGATTTTGCCACAACTTTGGGCGAAATTGTTGGCTTGGTTGAAGACCTTGTGAGCGACCAAGACCCACAGAATGAGCGAGACCTTGAGTGGGATGACTTTGGGGTTCCTTGGAGATTGACTAATTGTATGGAACTAAACCTTCAAGTTGATAAACTGGATTCAAACCTCTTATCTGTTGAGGTAACTTTTCCTATTTTCAAACTTTGATTGAAGCATACTCATTTAAGAATTAAATCACTTGATTCATACATTATTATTTTCTCTCACAGGAAATTGTATCTGAAATACGAAATGAAAATACTGCTTTTGCTACAACTTGGGGCGAAATTGTTGGCTTGGTTGAAGACCTTATGAGCAACCAAAACCCACAGAACGAGTTAGTCCTTGATGATCCAACCAAAGAGTTATACCTTGGAGACCAGCAAAGTCCTGAAAAAGAGTTTTGCAACAATAGTACTCATTGTGAGTTATCAAGACAATACCCCCTGAACAAGTTATACCTTGATGAGCCAGAATACAAGTTTTACCTTGGAGACTCACAATTTTAAGACATTTTGAAAAATGGCGATTTCCTTGATGATCCACAGTTATACTATGTGAGATCTATCACTGAAACCCATCAAAATTGGAAAAATGGAGATTTCCTTGATGATCCACAGTTATACTATGTGAGATCTATCACTGAAACCCATAAAAATGGGAAAAATGGAGATTTCCTTGATGATCCACAGTTATACTATGTGAGATCTATCACTGAAACCCATCAAAATTGGAAAAATGGAGATTTCCTTGATGATCCACAGTTATACTATGTGAGATCTATCACTGAAACCCATAAAAATGGGAAAAATGGAGATTTCCTTGATGATCCACAGTTATACTATGTGAGATCTATCACTGAAACCCATCAAAATTGGAAAAATGGAGATTTCCTTGATGATCCACAGTTATACTATGTGAGATCTATCACCGAAACCCACTATATTTCTGGAAATTGCGATTCCACCTTGGAGCCTTGGATACATGGTTATATTTTTGGAGACTTGAAATGTGGGTTCTGGCTTGATAACTCACAATGTGATACGTATCTTGGAAACTCAACAGGAATGTAGTTATACCTTGGAGACTTGGAAAGTTGGGTTTATTTTGGAGACTTGAAATGCTACCACTCTTTGGGATCGAAACCTATCAAGAAAGTTCTTACTCCCCCTTTCTACGTCATCAAACCTGAAAGCCTTAAAAGACAGAATTGGAAGAAGAGAAAAAAAATGAAAAAATATATATAGGTGGAAATCTCATTTTGAAAAAAGACATTGTGTTGGGCGAGGGTTGGGGGGTTGGGGTTGAGATTTTGAATGTGAGGGTTGGGACACACACACACACACACACACACATACACACACACACACCAACAAACAAAAGTTAAGCCTTGACTATTCAGTGGAGGATTCTGTGTTTGGGGTTCACAGATCTAAGAACGTCCCCCTTGACACACATTATATGCTGTTATACACCTCGAACTTGGCCCTCGAGTGTCCACAACGGCGTATAGTAGGAGGGAGTGAAGGACCAACCCATTGCTCCCATGGGTATTATCGACTTAGTTTTGTCTTTTGTAATTCCTGTGAATAAAATGAACCTAAAATCTCTTCCCCTTCCAAATCATACATCTTATAAGTCCAAGGAACCGTATCTATTACATAAACAATTTAAAAAAGTTCGTTCGTCCATCGTTTAATATAACCTTTTTCAAAATGAGATTTCCACCTATATATTCTTACGATATCACCAACTTTGAACTTAGGTTTTCTGATATTAATCTCTTTTTCATATTTTAATTTTGTAAATGTTTCTGATGGTTTCATATTCGTTGACGTGTGAATCGTGTCATTATACTTATCCACAATATCCTGAATAAAAGATGACCATTGTTGTGAACCGAGTTCTGTGAATTTTTTATATAGTCTCTCTTTTAAGGTACGATTAAAACGTTCAACAACAACGGCCTTCCCTTTATTAAAGGTACTGTATAATGTAATACTGTTATTTTTTAGAAAATTCATAAATGTCTTGTTATAAAACTCTCGACCCTCATCAGTCCACAATTTTTTAGGTTTTCTCTTACTTTTATTAAATATCTGTTGAAAGGCTAACATAAGAGTATTAACTGTTTTGTTTTTTAAAGGGACAACCCATGCGTATCTCCTCCTCAAATCAGTAACGGTTAAAGCATACTTGTACCCCTTATCATTATTGAGTTCAATCAAATCAGCAGACCAGATAGAATCAACTTCCTTGGAATAAACCTTCCTTCGACGAAACTTTGTGAATATTGATTTATGTAATTCATCAGCTAATTGCTCTTCAGTCTTAATGACATCATTGGAGCCTATAAGTTTTTTGAATTTCCAAGTCCAAGTTTCAATTTAGCACTGATCATCTTCTTCACGATGAACCGATCAACTTTTTCTCTCAAGGTTGGATTTTGTATCAGAGACAAATTATACAACATTTCTCTATCGGCTTCATGCTTTTCTTCCAAAGTTGTGGTATTCCCATAATCAATATCGTGTCTCATGCACACTTCATCAACTCTATTGATTGGTTTACTCCAGGATTTAGGATTGTCTGCCTCATCTAATCTTTTATCCAAGTTTGTGCCTGGACCACAGAAAGAATACCCTGGTAGATGTAATTCCCCTGGTATTCCAGTAGTTGTAAATTTACTTCCTGATAAAAACTTTTGTATATCTCCTCCGAGTTTGTGTTTGGAGATAAATTGATTTTTTTTTTGAACCACACACCGAACATATACCTTTTTGTATAACCCTGTTATTTTTACTTTTAACATATGAAATATTTTTAGTATTAGTTTTCTTTTTACATTTGAGACAATAACTCATTTATTTATGAGAAAAATTCCTGCAGAGTGCAAAAACCTTTTTAGTTTCCAACATGCACATTTGAATCTTAATTTTTAAAACAAAATGAATCCTTAGAAATGCCTTCACTCTCTCCTCCATTTATTTAAGAAAAAAAAAAATGAAAAACTTGAATTAAAATGAATATCTTGCCGATGTTAATAGTCTTGTCGAAAATATTGCAAATAGACTTGTCAATTCATTGTTTTCCTCCTCGGTGGGTTGAGTTATTTTCTGTAATACCCCCAATCTTTTTAATCTCACTGGTTTCCAAATTTTCATATTTATTTAGTCTCGCTCTTTCCTCCTTCTCTCTCTTCTCTCTTTCCTCCTTCTCTTTCTTCTCCCTCTCCTCCTTCTTTCTCTTCTCCTTTTCCTCCTCTTCTCTCTCTTCAACTCCTTCCTCGTCCCTTACTATCCTTGAATCGCTTACACCCCATAGAATATCACACATATATTCATCAGGATTTCTTGTTATTCCTGCATCCAAAATAATTTTTTTACAACAGGAAACCAATAAAATTTCTTTTGAATTTCTAAAAGAGCCTTACCTTTTCTTAACTTTATATATTTTTTCATTATTTAACATTCTAATTAAATCTAAAGTTGTCGGTTTATCAACATCAGCATAATGCCAATCTTTTATTGAAAATACCTCATTCTTATGTTGCAGAACATATTTATTAAAATACCGAATACCCTTTTCTTGAAGGTATGCTTGGACACAGAAATGATAATTTTCTTGAAGCCTTCTTGCTGTCATTTATGTATGACAAATATATGTTAGAATAACATTATGGCACGAAACACCTCCCCATCTTCCCATAGTTAAATTATTTTGTATTTCCTTACTTATTATATATAATCCTGTGTTTTTCTGTTTTCATGATATAAACTAGGGCAAAACCATTATTATATTTACCCTTATTAAATTATTTCATTTGTTGTTTACAAATCGTGCTTCCACAAAACTCGTTCTCTATACCAAGTGGATAATATTCTTCCTTATGAGACTGATTTAATTGTTCCAGGTCTTCTAGGTCAATTTTAAATGAACAATTATACCCTAAATCATTCATATCATACCCACATTGTTCTATTCTCATACAAATGATACACCCTTCTTTATAAAAATTAATTTAAATTCGAACTGTGAATTCTGTATGACCTGGAGATAAAATCAACACTTCTGTATCTTTGGAATACACGGCCTTTTTATTTAAGGATATATATTGTGATAAATCGCTTAATCTCACCAAGTCATTTGCGTCAGTCGGGCTTGGATAATTTTTTAATTTATAAGCATTTTTCATATTAATATTTTTGGTTATATTATATTTATGTCGTTCAGCCTGTGCCTTTGTGTAATAATTTGATAAATCAATATCTAGTTATTGGGATACACCAAAGATGGAACCATCTTTACCAACATAAGTCATTTATATTAGATTAAAAATAATGTCATAATTTTTTTTCTTTTTGTTGAGTTGAAATAACACATTTTGACATAATTGACCACAACAGTTGGAATTTAATTCTTGGACTTGATATGTTTGATAAACACCATTCTGTAAGAATTTTATGACTTCAACAGGTGGTGGAAGACCAAAACTATCAAAATAATATTTGTCTTGACTATTAAAAATATAAACCCAATGAGAACCGTTCCCTGTTGTCTTCGAAGTTCATAACAATATTCTTTGTATGTTTAGGCACATTTGTTAATTCATCTCATACAAATAACACATTATGAATTTTTAATTTCTTACAATATTTGACAAGTTGTAAATTTGATGTTGTATTCTTTCCAAATTCTTTAAACCACTCATCAATGCTCATTTATTTATTAGAAAGATATAATCCATGACCTCTTTTAGTTAATTTTACACCTGTTTGTGCGATAGAAGAAAGCATATCTCCAACTAACAATCTCGCTTTATCAGGCAGACCTTCAAGTTTTTCAGCAAAATCTACAATTACACCACTTCCACTAATTTGTTTCTCCAACTCTTTGTTATGTCTTTCCAATTTTTTTGAGCCTGGAGTTGAGCCTTCCTCTCGTTGGCAGTTTTCACTGCAGTTGAAATACCACCCGTCAATGCTCCAACCGCACTTAAACCAGCAAATAAAGGAATTAGAAATGGGAGAATCCTCCACTCGTCTCTCTTATTGAATATTTTTTCAACATTGGTTTTGTCATTTTAATTTTAAGTGAGCCAGTATCATTCAAGATTTTAACCTGTTCTCTTGTGAGCAAAACATCAATTCTTACTGCTCCTTTTCTCTGAATTGTATTAACGTTAATCGTACAAGGCTTTTGATTTTGAACACAAGATGATAGTTTATGAAGATTGATTTGATTAACATATACCCCAGTTGGTACTTTGCCACTCATTTATTTAACAAAAAATTATGTGAGACTAATCATAACACCATTATCTGTATTCATCTGCAATTCTGTTTCTTCAAAAAGCAAACAATATGTATCAACTTCTTCACTCTCTCCTCTTTCAATGTATAGGGAAGTATCCACTCGATGAGACTTTATAATTTCCTTTTGAGCGCTCAGGTCAAACGCATAGATTGTATACAAACTTTTAAATGCTGTCATATCCAAAATAGGTTCTTTATTTCCATTACTTTCACACACCTTTTGGTACGAATTGTATGCTTCAGCAAAATCATTTTTCCCAATTAATTTCCAATCTATCTTGTGGATAAAATGTTCCATCTGGAGAAACGCGAAGTTGTTTCACCTTAGCATTATCACTCAATGCATTATTCTTATCAGTCGCAGTATAACCATCTGGCTTTTTAAAATGATCGACAGATATCGTGGCTTTCTTTCCAGAACACCCAAATTCCACGTGTAAGTGGTTTGGTTGAGTTTAACGTGTTGACATCTTCTTTTGAGGTATGATACACTGAGTGGTTTCTTTGAGTTAAGTCTTCTATTCAACATCTCTTCTGTTTTAAGATTAGGAGTATATTCACTTATATACCAACTCATTTCATCAATTACAAATTTATTCTGCTCACTAAAAGCACTACCAACACCAAAAAGCAATCTATTTTCATTATCATTCCTTTGGAGTTGAAATCTTATTTTTTAGACTATACAGAACTTTATCATGATCACAAAATCCAAATATACCTTAAAGAGGAACTGCCACTAAAACTATTAACTGCTTTTGTATCATCATTATATGCTCCTTTCAGTTGAGTATATCCAGGGTCTGTGGTTGTTCCCGTTGACATATCAGGAATAAAACCTTCGACAGCCCCCTTTCCCATTCTATCACTGAATGTATTGAGTGTAAATTTCATCATTTCAGATACAGCAGAGACATAATCAACTGCTTCAACTTCTTTTGTTCCAATGTACAAATGCACACTATCAAACATTTTCTAGAAGAAATCATTTACGAGTGTAGCGTTTGTGTTATTCCCAGCCTAAGTGAATTTGAATTTACACAACAAGAAACTTTCGGATAGATTCAAATAAGTTTGTTGATTATTTATTTCAAAACTTTTTGTACCATTTGCATTCCAGTCTGTTCCAGTTATTGCATTTACCTTGAAGTAATCTTCATTTTTAGTGGAGTTTGAGATGATAATGGTATCATCCAAATCATAGATACTATCAATTGCTTCCATACTTGTATTTATTAAGGAAAAAAGATGTTAAAACTTTTGAAACCCTGACCCAAGTATTTGAATTATTTTCTGTCGTTCTTGGGGGGACAACTGAGTTTTGCCTTTCTTAATTTCTTTAATTGCTTGTAATTTATGAGATTCCTTCTGGGCATCTTCCATACTCTTTATAGCACCTGCTACATTTCCCACAGCAGAAGCAGTTGAACCAATTAGGTCTTTATGTTTAAGAATAGTTGAACCAATACCCATGAGAGTATCAATTATCCCATCTCCTCTAAATTGATGTCCAACACCCCTTTGTCTCTTAGGTTTATATTATCCTCTACCAAGATACATACCTTCACCCTTGTAGTATGGGGAAAGGAACATCCCTTCCCCTGTAATTATTTTAAATTTTCCCAACTCGTGTTTCCTCACAATAACCATCGTGTTTATTTATTGGAAAACTTCACGTAGGTGAATTCTGATGGATATAACTTCCCCATGAAAAGAAATCATACAATTATCTTGGTCGGTTATCCTAAAATTTACTCTGTGTATGTTTTTTCCTGACACAGGGAGATAAACCAAATTTTTGGGTTCCATATTGAATTAATAACCAATTGGGGTTGAGAATGCATTGAATGAAAATATTGTATTTGTTTTTATTCCATCATTATAAGCACCATCAATGAAATCACAGTGAATTAATACCGAGTTTATTCCTGAGGATATTTGAATGATTTTATCACTGTAAAACGTCCCATTAGTTTCAATCTTTTATAGGAGAAACCCAATAACTCTCTAAATGAATGATCAATTGTGAAATCAACCTTTGTAGTTATTTTTAACTTTAATCGTTGATTTTGAAGTATGTTTTTGAATATCTATAACAATATTTTTTGGTTCATCACCCTGTTCATTCATAAGACGAGCAATTTCGGAAGATATTTGAGAAATCTCATATGCTCCGGGTGAGACTTATCGTTTTGTATCCACTTCCGGGATTATAACTAAACTTGTCATTTTTATCAGTTATATTAAATAAGGTATTATAAGTTTCCATGGACAATAAAGATGCCTCATATTCTTTTGTTGTGTCAAGTTGTAGTGGGTATGGGAATGAAGATGTGTGCTCACTTGTTGTGAAATTAAAACTCAGGATTGTGCTTCTCATCTTATTTAATATGAGATAAAATGTCTTTATATTGAGATTTATTAATTATTTTCATGTTCATCAACTGGTTTAAAATGGCTGATGCTTCATTAAAACAATTGTTATTTCCAGCCTTCTTACTACCAAACAACAATAACAGTCTATTAACTAATTGTGATGGGTCATTTGGAAGAAAACTAATACCTGAACCAAGGATACTTAAAGCCTGAATAATGAGTTTCTCCTTCTCATTTTTCCGACTTTTACCAGAAATACCAACCCTATAATTTAGAGTGTTCAGCAGATCAATATATACTCTATCATCATTATTTTTCATATCCAATGGTTTATCAATATACTTTGATTCATCCTTCACAGTTGAACCTTGTCTTCCATCTTTTGTGAGAAGAAACATTAATCTCGGAGTTAGTTTAACAGGGGGTTGAGCAGAATCCAAGAACTTTAATTCATCATTAAATATCAATACCTTTTCTTGAACAAGATGAAATATTGCTGGTTGTTCTGTTGGAATGAGTCCTGCTTTGGTTTTTGAATCCGCTGAATATTCATTGTTTTGAAGAGCATTCACAATATAATCAGGGGGTCGATTAATCTCTTCCAGATGTTGAAATAAACCTTCATCATCATATTCTAATTCTCCTTAATGCTCTAATTCTTCATCCATCATTTGATCAAAATCTTTTAACATTTGAAGTTTTTAGGAGTATATGCTACTGTGGGAACTGTAGCCTGGTGTTGGCGCAGTCGTTAGGGCAGTGGCTTGGGACCCAAAAGGTCCTGAGTTCAAGCCCCGTTGGGACACTGAATTAATATATGTATATATGTATATATGTATATATACATATATATATATATATATATATATATATATATATATATATATATACATATGCCAAGTAGAAAACACCAGGGGGTTGACTCAGCGTGCCATCCTTCCGAGGTCGGCGAAATGAGTACCAGTTGTACTAAGCCCGGTGTATTCCCCGGTTAGAATAGGTGTACCATATCCCTGTGTGTCGTAAGAGGCGACCAGGGTTGCATCAGGAAGGGCATCCAGCGTAAAAACCTATGCCAAATCATTATGCGGACAACAAAACGATTTCCATACCTGATCGGTCGAGGCCCAGGTTATCAACGATCGCCACCGGTACCAGTGGTCAGCAGGGTATCAGTGGAAATTGTGCTACTGCTGGGCGAAGGAGGAGAAGGAGACGGGGAAGGCAAGTCTGGAGGCAGTGTGAGAGGGGGAAGGGTAGAAGTGTGGAGGTGAGAGTTGGAACTCTGAATGTGAGGCAAAGGGCGAGAGTTGGCTGATATGATGGAGAGAAGAAAGGTGGACATACTGTGTGTACAAGAGACCAAGTGGATGGGGAGTAAGGCTAGGAGCATTGGAGGTGGTTTCAAACTGTTCTACCATGGTGTGGATGGGAGGAGAAATGGTGTCGGGGTAATCCTGAAGGAAAATCATGTCAAGAGGGTATTGGAGGTGAGGAGAGTGTCTGACTGAGTGATGAGTGTGAAGTTGGAAATTGAAGGGGTGATTATGAATGTCATCAGTGCATATGCCCCACATATGGGGTGTGAGATGGAGTATAAAGAAGATTTCTCGAGTGAGTTAGATGAAGTGGTGGAGAGTGTATCCAAGGATGAAAGAGTGGTGATTGGAGCAGATTTCAATGGGCATGTTAGGGAAGGGAATAAAGAGGATGAGGAGGTGATGGGTCGGTACGGTCTCAACAAGGGAAATGTGGAAGGGCAAATGGTGGTAGAGTTTGCAAAAAGAATGGAAATGGCAGTGGTAAATACGTATTTCAAGAAGAAAGAGGAACACAGGGTGACAAACAAGAGTGGAGGAAAGTGCACACAGGTGGATTACATCTTAAGCAGGAGATGCAACCTGAAAGCGATTAGTGACTGTAAGGTGGTGGCAGGGGAGAGTGTAGCTCGACAGCATCGATTGGTGGTCTGTAGGATGACTTTCGAGGTGAGGTTGAGGAAGAGAGTGAGGGCTGAACCAAGGACCAGATGGTGGAAGCTGAAGGAGGAAGACTGTTGCGTGAAATTTAGGGAGGAGGTGAGACAGGCGTTGGATGGTGGTAAAGATGGGTTGGATGATTGGGCAACGATAGCAGAAGTTGTGAGGTAGATAGCTAGGAAGGTACTTGGTGTGACATCTGGACAGAGGAAGGAAGATAAGGAGACTTGGTGGTGGAACGAGGAAGTACAGGAAAGTATTAGGAAGAAGGGGTTGGCGAAAAAGAAGTGGGATAGTCAGAGAGATGAAGAAAGTAGGCAGGAGTACAAGGAGTGGAGGCGAAAGGCAAAAAGAGAGGTGGCAAAGGCCAAGGAAAAGGCATATGACGAGCTGTATGAGAAGTTGGATACAAAAGAAGGGGAAAAGGATTTATACCGATTGGCAAGATAGAGGGACCGAGCTGGGAAGGATGTGCTGCAGGTTAGGATGATAAAGGACGCAAATGAGAATGTGCTGACAAGCGAGGAGAGTGTGTTGAGAAGGTGGATGGAGTACTTTGAGGAGCTGATGAATGAAGAAAATGAGAGAGAGAGAAGGTTGGAAGAGGTGGAGATAGTGAATCTGGAAGTGGGGTGGATCAGTAAGGATGAAGTGAGGACTGCTATGAAGAAGATGAAAACTGGAAAGGCGGTTGGCCCAGATGGTATACCAGTGGAGGCATGGAAGTGTTTAGGAGAGATGGCAGTGGGGTTGTTAACCGGATTGTTTAATAAAGTCTTGGAAAGTGAGAGGATGCCGGAGGAGTGGAGATTAAGTGTACTGGTTCCGATTTTCTAGAGTAAGGGTGATGTGCAGAGCTGTGGAAATTACAGAGGGATAAAGTTGTTAAGCCACACCATGAAGTTGTGGGAAAGAGTAGTGGAAGCTCGGTTAAGAAGAGAGGTGACGATCTCTGAGCAGCAATATGGGTTTATGCCAGGAAAGAGCACCACTGATGCAATGTTGGCTTTGAGAATGTTGATGGAGAAGTATAGGGAAGGACAGAAGGAGTTACATTGTGTGTTTGTGGATTTAGAGAAAGCTTATGATAGGGTGCCAAGAGAAGAGTTGTGGCATTGTATGAGGAAGTCGGGAGTGGTGGAGAAGTATGTGAGGATCGTGCAGGATATGTATGAGGACAGTGTGACAGCGGTGAGGTGTGCGGTAGGAATGACGGACTGGTTTAAGGTAAAAGTGGGATTGCACCAAGGATCGACTCTGAGCCCTTTCCTGTTTGCAATGGTGATGGACAGGTTGACGGACGAGATCAGTCTGGAGTCCTCATGGACTATGATGTTCGTGGATGACATCATGATCTGTAGGGAGAGTAGGGAGCAGGCTGTGGCGAGCCTCGAGCGGTGGAGGTACGCACTGGAGAGAAGGGGAATGATAGTCAGTCGGAGTAAGACGGAGTACATGTGCGTAAATGAGAGGGAGGGTGGTTGTATGGTGTGGTTGCAAGGAGTTGAGGTGGGGAAAGTGGATGAGTTTAAAAACTTGGGATCAACTGTCCAAAGTAATGGAGAGTGTGGGAGAGAAGTGAAAAAGAGAGTGCAGGCAGGATGGAGTGGGTGGAGAAGAGTTGCAGGAGTGATTTGTGACAGAAGGGTAGCTGCAAGAGTGAAGGGGAAAGTATATAAGACGGTAGTGAGACCAGCTATGTTGTATGGTTTGGAGGCGGTGGCACTAACAAAAAGACAGGAAGCGGAGCTGGAGGTGGCAGAGTTAAAGATGCTGCGATTCTCCTTGGGAGTGACGAGGATGGATAGGATAAGAAATGAGTATATTAGAGGGACAGCACAGGTAGGACGGTGATGTGGATTTTTTAAACCCACCTTGTTGTGATCATTGTCCTCCTGAAGGATTCTAACCGGCCGATTGTGGAATCCTATTTGACTTCAGACAGAGTTTAACGCTTGTCCGATTTAATTATAAAATCCTACAAAAAAAACCTATCGACACTGATAAAACTGATGTCCACACAAGTCCTTCCTTGTGAAACAATTTATTTCCTAATTATACACCATACACTTCTCACCCTTGTACAATGAACTTAAAAAATCCCCATTTGTTTGCAATATTATTCTTACTTTAGTTAACAGTTAGACCAACCCGATTCAATTCACGTCTACATTACATCAGAGAGTTTTATTCTAACTTGGTACTTGGTCAGTTCCAAGGAGTACGAGCCACTGAGAAACTATACTTCCTCACGTGCTCGTACTGAGATCAATGTGCCTTTCAAAACATTTTATACTTCCATGAGAGAGAGGTTGGGGGATATTCACCCAGACGGTAGACGTGTCCTTTAGACAAAAAGCCACTTCGTACATTTTCTAAGCAAAGGTTCATTTGTCAGCTCAGTCACTCTGCTCCAGAACAACACATTTCTTATCATTTAGGGCAAAAGTCTTTTGGCCAGAAATGACAGCCAATTCAATTTGCAGCATAAAAGTTACATTTCTGAAACTCCATTTGTTACAATTTAAAATACATTAATATAAATTTTTCCCCCACACTCCCCCGTTTTTTTTTTTTAAGGAAAATTTGAATAATTTTTCTTACACATGATTACCATGTCCCATTCCTGAAGGAGAAAAGATTTCCATTATTCAAGTTCAACCAACAATGGCAGCGAGTGCTCATATCAGAAAATGAGTGTGTTTCCATTTAATTTATGGCCTGTTCATCAGCATGTGTCACACATTGGAAACATGCTACCCGAAGTCAGAAGATAAACAGGTCAGGGTGTGGATAGAGCGGCACCCAACGGGAAACACAATCGAAGCACTCCTTGAGCTGAGGAGAAGGTAGATGTGGGCAAGTACAAGTTTGGGCCGGACACTGGGTTGAAGGAGCACAGTGTGGAACTCCAGGCCTGTCGTACATTGAAGTGACCACAGCAAGTTCATGATGTATTTGCAGAGCGGCAATCGAGAGTGTGGCTGAGAACATTCCTCCATGCAGGCACCACACAACGCCGACGTTAAGACTTTGCTCAACCTCCTCAGTGGGTTTTTTCTTTCTTTTCCCACATTGCTCCATCTTATCTCCTCAGGAAGGGGAGGGATAATCATGTGTTGAATGCTCAATCACCCAAATCTGGGTTCTCCCATCGTCCAATCTTTGTGTGGAAGCTTCATTTAGATGAAATCGTACATTGCTTCAAAGACTGCTTTCAACACTCCGAAACAAACAAAGCATCAATCAAACACCAATCAATAAACGTCATGGGCACATGTAGTTCTACAAGACTAACAAAGATTCTTATGGAAGCATTTAACTTGCATTATATGTCATATCAATATTTTAATCCCTTTCCTTGTTATTTCCCAAAACAACATGCTAAAATATACAGAAATCCCAGTTGTACGTATACTCAAAACATCCATCTCATTTGCTATTTCCATCGACATTTTAAATCTCTGACATTTCTCCATCTGTCCACTTCTCTCTCACCAAAACAGCAAACATGCTGCCATTTTTCCAACTCACATTCACAAACCATCTATCACTTCCTCTGACCTTCTCAATTACGAATCCATTTTCCTTTATCAAAACAAATAAATCATTTTAAACAGTTGTTCAAAAATTGTCAAATCACTTGTCAAATCTGTTATCAGGCGAATATCATTTATATTGCAGCTCAAACACTCTGTCTAAACATGCAGCTTCACCCTCCACAATCTTTATCCCAGTCTTGGAAAAGCATCTTAAACTTCAGACTAATAAACATCCAAACTCTCTTAAACAACTTTTTGGTCAAAACAAAATATTTCCTTTTAAAATCCATAAATGAAAAATTTAATCTTCAGCATCTATCCAATTAAATCATGAATTTACCTTGACTGAATCGATCAAATGGTTACACTGGGTTGTTTGCCATTGCCTTCCCAGCACAAGTTCAGGTAACCTCAACATTCGCAGACGAATAAAACAATATTTCAACGTCCATCCGAGGGAATCATCTATTATCTGTGAATTGCCCCACGTGCTAAACATCATCAAATCATTAAAATCATTCCAAATCACGTTTCTACATTTAAATCACATACAGTATATCCACATTCACAATTGTTATTTCACAATTTATTCAAAATCCCGATGGTTGTAAAATAAAACTTCAACACTTTTTCCAAAATGGACTTCACTTTAAACAGATTCAGTCGAGAGGGTGCGCCACAAACACCAAGGAACGAGGAACAGGAAGTTCTCTCCACATCCAGTGGGAAGAAAAAGGAAAAAAACTCTGACAGGCAAAACCCACAGTTTAGCATTACTCTGTCATGGCTTCAACACATACACTAGACAGCATTGGATCTCATAGACTCGCGTGTGATCACGTGACAAATACCAATCACATTTCTATCTCATCCTCTTGAATCTGCATATGAATCGAATTTCACACTTAAAGCAAAGGCTCGAACAAAGACTCAGTGTAACGATAGGCCACCCCCCACAGATCGAGTGGAGGGGGTCTCACACAGTGTAGTTTGCGACCTTCGCGTGGAAATACAACACCAAGAATGTATAACATGCCATTTCAAACAAACCCACAGCTCAACTCAGCACGAGTTAAAATATCGTCAAAATCCCAACAGAACACGTTTCATTGCAGCGAATATTGGAATCGCACAAGTTTCATTTTTTTTTTTTACTCTCAGGAACAAATCACCCACCATGCTCCCAGCTGGTTAATCGTCTCCTGCACTCTACAAAACGTTTCATGCAAATCATTGCATTTACAAATCTGTAAAACCTCCACACAATATAATATAACAACCTCACTGCCAACAAACTTCCAGTGAGTTCAATGAACAAAAAGTAACTCTTAAAACTCTTACAAACAGGTAACTTATAATGTTTATCTATTTTAACCCTATCTCGGCGTCTCAGCCGTGTCCTCGGTGTCTCTCTCACAGCCGGCCCGTATCAATGCAAACATGTGGCATGTCGCTTCATCATGCCTATTTAATTACGCATCTGACTCCTTAACGAGCCTCTTCTTGTCATCTGACTCCTCTTCTTCTCCAGCACTTTTCTAAAACAACTACAGTACTTATCATTTACTTTAAAACGGACTCCTTCCGCCGGATCCTCTTCTTTCTCTCAATAAAATTATCTGACAATGAACTTTTCTTTGTTCGAAATGCGTTACCTGCTGAGAGCGCTCTCCCTTACCTTCGCTCAAGCACTTGTCGTTCCTCCAGGCACTGCCTCCGGCAGATTAAGCACCTCCGGTCACGAGCACCGCACCAACGTCGGTTCGAATCCGAGTCACGGCACCAACTGATGTGGATTTTTTAAACCCACCTTGTTGTGATCGTTGTCCTCCTGAAAGATTCTAACCGGCCGATTGTGGAATCCTATTTGACTTCAAACAGAGTTTAACGCTTGTCCGATTTGATTATAAAATCCTACAAAAAACCCTATCGACACTTATAAAACTGATGTCCACACAAGTCCTTCCTTGTGAAACAATTTATTTCCTAATTATACACCATACACTTCTCACCCTTGTACAATGAACTTAAAAAATCCCCATTTGTTTGCAATATTATTCTTACTTTAGTTAACAGTTAGACCAACCCGATTCAATTCACTTCTACATTACATCAGAGAGTTTTATTCTAACTTGGTACTTGGTCAGTTCCAAGGAGTACGAGCCACTGAGAAACTATACTTCCTCACGTGCTCGTACTGAGAACAATGTGCCTTTCAAAATATTTATACTTCCATGAGAGAGAGGTTGGGGGATATTCACCCAGACTGTAGACGTGTCCTTTAGACAAAAAGCCACTTCGTACATTTTCTAAGCAAAGGTTCATTTATCAGCTCGGTCACTCTGCTCCAGAACAACACATTTCTTATCATTTAGGGCAAAAGTCTTTTGGCCAGAAATGACAGCCAATTCAATTTGCAGCATAAAAGTTACATTTCTGAAACTCCATTTGTTACAATTTAAAATACATTAATATAAATTTTTCCCCCACAACGGTTTGGAGACAAAGTGAGAGAGGCGAGATTGAGATGGTTTGGACATGTGCACAGGAGGGAAGCGGAGTATATCGGGAGAAGGATGTTGAAGATGGAGCTGCCAGGCAGGAGGAGAAGAGGAAGGCCAAAGAAGAGGTTCATGGATACGGTGAGGGCGGACATGCGGGTGGTTGGAGTGTCAATGGAAGATGTGGAGGATAGAGCGAAATGGAGACGGTTGATCCGCTGTGGCGACCCCTAATGGGAGCAAGCCGAAAGATGAAGAAGAAGAAGAAGAAGATTCTACTGTGGGAACTGTGGAAACATCTTTCATTTTTTCTTGGGAAGTTTTTAAAAGTGATTTAAAAAATTTATCTTGTTTTCTTTCAAATGCTTCTTCGCCTGTGAGTTTCTGTCTGCGTTTCTTCTTTATGTCTTCCTGTTGTTTTACAACTTTTGAAACCAACTCTTGATGTTCCTTAAATCTTCTTGCTCTTTCTTTCGCATCCATTTATTTAATGGAAAATATCATTTAATGAATTGTAAAGATCAACAGGGAAATTTTCCTTTTCTTCATCATCCAAGTAGATGTTGTCAAATAAATCCTTTTCTTTAAATATTTCATCAAATTCTTTATTAACATTAATACGAGTTGTAATTTCTTCTTCACTAATACTTGCATCTCTGCTTTTCATACGTTTGCGTTGAGTTTCTTCATCAACATCAAAACCGAATGATAAAATCTTCACTCCACTCAGATGTTTAATAATTTGTCTCATTCCTTCTGGATTAGTTTCTAATCTCCCAAGACCACCAGATTTTAGTTTCCTTAACTCACTCTTACAATGTGAATATTTTGTTGCACCAAGAGAAACCTCCTCAAATATTTGACCTTCATTCCTCAATCGCATATGTTCCTCCACTGAAATATAGTGATAATCTTCACCTTTTACTTCTCCAGGTGTTATTGCTCGAGTTGTTGTTGATAGAATACATATCACAGGTTGTTTTTAAGTAAATTTACAATATTCTCATTTGTACTACACAAGAACCGTGAGACGAGGCGCCGATCCTTCCCTTTGATGCGTCGCTTCCCACAGGAACCACCTCCCGCGCTTCTCAACACATGCTCGTGAGACGAGGCGCCGATCCGTCCCGTCGATGCGTCACTTCCCCGAGGAACCACCTCCACAAAGAGGTCGATGAGTCGCACCAAGCCGGGAACCAAAATGGAGAACAAAGGGCTCCACGAACCAAGAAGAAGAAGCCACCACTCGCAGCTCGAGCCGAGCGACCGGCTTAACTTCCTTCCAAGCAAAGCAGCTCGAAGCAAAAAGCCTCCTCCCGAGCCAGGCCTCAGCCAAAGCTCACTGAACCAGCCGAAGCAAAAAGCTTCCGAAGGCCTCAACCCGAACCCAAGCCAAACAGGACCCGAAGGTCTGCTGAACGGCTACTCTCTGCGAAGCAAAAAGCTTATTGCCCAAGAACAAAGAAATGATCTTATCCTTATCCTTCTCCGCACCCCCTCCTCCACGCCCGGCGTGACTCATGCCCTCGTGATCCATCCCCCGCTCAACCACGGGTGGGAGGGAGTTGTTGACATCATGTGTGACGGGACGGCAGGGTGGTTCTTGCTCTTTGCAGAAGAGAGGGAGGGATGTCTCCATTGTTCGTTCCCCAACTATTAAATCGATCCGCAGCGCATCTAATCGATTTCTGAACATTTACACAATGAAAGGTGAGCTATCGAGGGAACAAGCACTTATTGACATAGCTGACTAAAGGAACCTGTATGTTGTGTGCAATCGAATTCCCATATTCGTAACAATATGTATATGTGTGTGTGTATATATGTGTATATGTGTGTGTGTATATATGAATAAATATATATATATATCTACATATATATATATATATATATATATATATATATATATATATATATATGTGTGTATATACAGTATGTGTACATACATATATATACATATATATATATATATATATATATATATATATATATGTATGTGTGTTTGTATATATGTATATACGAGGTGAATGCACCCGGTGCTGCCCGGGTTCTTTTTGAATGAATTTAATCTTCTATACATATGTCTGACGCGAGCACAGTATCAGTTCCCTATTGGGCCATTGCAGTCATAGGCTAAGGGGGTTGGTGAGGGGGAAACACACCCCCTCCCCCACCCCCCCAGCTGAGGGGCCTTGCCACATAGCCTATAACCTTCCCGGGGCCCATCCCGACATTTTTTTTCAGTGATTAGCTCTTATCTTTCACCTTTCAGGAGATTAGCATGTGCAGACAAACAAACAGACAAACAAAAACTTAAAATCATATGTTAGATATATTGTATATTAGTCTGGATGCAGAATTGGAATTTTACCCTCGGTGTGTTTTGGAGTACATACACAATTTTATTGCAGATTCTGGTAACATAGACTATACTAAACTCAAATCTGAGTGATGCCACTTTGTCACGCTTGAGCAATTTTTTTAGGAGCAAAATTCAAAATGGCCACCATCAAAACCGTTTTTTGGCCTTAACTCGGCCAAAAATCGAGATATGAACCCGATTTCGGTGGCAAACCTTATGTTTTGGGGGTCATGGAATACACTGATATGTTTAAATAAACCATACAACTCATAATAATAGTCTATATTGCAATTTTTCTATTTCGATAAAATTTTTTGACTGAAAAAATATCGACCGAACTATTTTCAGCCATAACTATGCCCAAAATCTATATGAACCTGATTTAAGTGGTAAACAGTATATTGTATTGTATTGTAACAGTATATTCTATTGTATTGTATATCTTTATTTCCAACAGTACAGTTAAGTAATACAATGATTAGGTAACGACAAACTATAACTGATGATATTAACACATAACCAAATAACCGTAATAAGCAAGGTTTACACAAATTTTACACAAATTCAAATCCAAAAGGGGTCTGTACATGCTATCAACTATGAATACAATAATTGGTTGCTGATGAACTTCTTTCATTCTGCTTTCACTCAATCTTTCTTTCACTCAATTTCACATACAAGACAGCTGCATAAATCAAATAACTAGTGTTCACTCAAGTTCCACAGCTTCGCTTGCTGATACAGACTTTGTTTGGTCGTTCTGACATTCCTCCATACCATGGCAGCCACAGAACAATGAACAGGAGAGCCTAGTGGCAGAGCAACTACATCGATTCGTTGCACAGGGTCGCACTGAGCTGCACCCACACCTGATCATCTTGAGAACATTATCAGGAGCTCTGATGACATCCAGAGGCAGAGACGCAGGGAGCAACATGCTCGACACTTCTTCATGTGACCATCCATGACTCGTTGGATCGATCAATGGTGGGTCTGGATCTCATGCAGCTCGCCATATTCCTGCCTGCAAGTGCGCCCTGAGAACGTGTTGGATGAAAGCCACAGTGGTTGGTGGTAGAGTTTTTAACTCTGGTGCTGATGTCAGCTTCTTGTTAGCCATCATTGAAGACCAGACATCAAATCGAATAGCTGACATGTCTTCTGTTTCCTGGGATCCAAAGCAAGCAGCAAAGAAGGCAGTTGCTTCAGATATGACATCTGGTAATTCTGCATCAAGATCACCAAGATAATTTAATTGACGACCATCTTTGAGGTGTTTCACAATTGTGCCTTTTCCGATACCCCACAGGTAGGCAACTGTGTCACATCCAGACACCACATGTGCTGCCAGAACTTGGGTGACAATATGTGCATGCTTCTGCACTGTCGCCTTGATGTCAACAGACGATCTGTCATGACTTGTACCAGCCATCACAAGGTTGCATGCCAGTTCCTTCAGTTGGTAAAAATGCAACAGTAATACGAATACATCTGTGTCATCTGAAATTACCCGGATACTCGGAACTCCTGATGAGGCTTGAAGGACCATTTGTTGTACCATAATAACATCGGCTTCTTCGTGAGTGGTTCTTAGGTCAGGCCTCTCTACTACTTGGTATTCTGCAATTTCCATGGGTATTGGGTTAGGTCCAGTTAATATGAGCTTTGTCTTGGTAGAAAATGCTTCAGGATGGTCTTTGATGTCGCTGCAAATGATATTTATTAACTGGACCTTGTTCTCTGTCACTGTCAAAACGATCTTTTGTGCCTTGAGTGGTGTCGTCAGATTCAGCTGGTGTCGTCGACTGGCATCTTTGCTGCACGAGCGGTTCGCATGACTTTCTTGATGCTGTTGTCATAATACTGGTCAAAGACCAAATACATATCACATATCTTCAGCTTATCTCTCAAATAAGAAAGAAGATTCTGCACATAGACCTCTACTGTTCCTTTTGATGGCCATTGAATCACCCACAGCATAGCACAACCATCTACAATGATTGCTCCATCAGCTGGAAACATTCTGACTGACACCTCCACCTCTCCAAAGTTCCTGTGAGGCTGATAGAGAAATTAAAATCCAATTTCTAAAGCCTGCTCCTGGATGCAGCACCTCCAACTCTGTAAGAACCCATGCGGGGCTGTCCATTATGGTTTCTGTCCCCTGGCTCAAGTTCTGTCCTGGTGGCATTTCTATTTTTCCTTGCACCTCAAACCTATTTCCTATGTCACCACTCATTCCATGCTCAGGACTCCCACACACAGCAGGCTGCACACATTCCAAGGTTATGTGTTGATATTCCACACCTTCAACCTTGCCTGTGCACTGACCAACTGCCTCGCACTCCAGGGCTACATTCTCGACCGCCAGGTGAATACCCACACACACTTCGGCCTCGGCAGCACATACCGGTGATGTAGTCTGGACTGTGGGCTCACAGCATTCGTTTACAGGCACTCCACACACACCTTCAGGGGTCACGCATACGTGCACCCCCATCGGACAGTCTCTTCGTTAACATAAAATTCAATTTCTACCTTAAGCTCATCGTCCGCACCATGTATGCATGTATCCACATACCTGCTTCGTTCCAGAGTCACCTTGGTCCGGTCGCTTCTCTCCAGCAGGTTGCTCATCATCGGTTCTCCATACTCCTCTGGGGCTGTCAGCTCCACATGCTGGACCTGCTCAAAATGTATCTCACTCGTCAACAACCCCGTATGCTCCCTCAATGTCTCCATCACCAGGGTTTGCTCTAATTGTGGTGTCATCCAACGAGTGATGTCAATCAAGTCCCGCACCACTAACATTACTCCCTGTGGTAATATCACACATCCCACATTATTGTGCAGTTCTACTTCCTGGCTCCATTTTCTTTCGCATTTGAGTCGTTCTTCCTCTCTGAGCCTTCTTCGTTGTTTGTTATCTTTCCGGAGTTTTTCCATCTCCGTGTACTCCAACTTTGCTCTCTCCTTGAGTTGGTCAGTTTCAAATTCATTTACTTTTTGTTTTCTATCCCACCATCTCTCATGTTCTTCATTTTCCAATCTCATCGTTTCCTTCAATTTGTTGATTTCCTTTTCCTGTTTCATTCCTTGTTCGTTTTGTTTCTCATTCCACTGTCTCTCTTGTTCCTCATTCTCCAATCTCATCGTTTCCTTCAATTGGCTGATTTCCCTTTCCTGTTTCATTCGTTGTTCTTTTTGTTTCTTATCCCACTGTCTCTCCTGTTCCTCCCTCTCCAATCTCGTCGCCTCCTTCAATTGGCTGATTTCCTTTTCCTGCTTCACTCGTTGTTCTTTCACTATCTCCTCGTACTCCAACCTTGCTTCTTCCTCCAGTTGTTCAACCTCAAATCCATGTTCCCCCTGCCTTCTATCCCACTGCCTCTCCTGTTCATCCCTCTCCAATCTCATCGTTTCCTTCAATTGGCTGACCTCCCTTTCCTGCTTCATTCCCCGTTCTTTCTGTTTCTAATCCCACTGTCTCTCCTGTTCCCCATTCTCCAATCTCGTTGCCTCCTTCAATTGGCTGATTTCCCCATCCTGCCTCATTCGTTGTTCCTCCACTATCTCCGCACACTCCAACCTTGCTTTGGCTTCTTACTGTTTGATATGCACAGTGTGGTTCCTTAACGTTTCTTTCTCTGTTCTCTTTCTTTCCTCTCTTAACATCCTCAGCTCGTTTTGTAATTCTGTCTCTTTGCTTTGGTGTTTCTGTAACTCCGAAGTTTTTTTCCATAATTCCTCTCTCGCCTCCTCACCTCTTTTGCATGCTTCCTCCGTCATTTCATCCATTCTCTTGCTCATCTCCGCACCTCTTTCGCATGCTTCCTCCCTCAATCCGTCCTTTTTTTTACTGTATTCCTTTAGGTATTCCTGATATTCCTTTTCTTTTCCTATCTTCCGTTCTAGGCTTTCTCTTTCCTGATTGCCTGATCTTACCTCTTCCTTCAGTAGTTCCAATTCCCATTTTTCCTTTTCCAGCTTTGTTTTCCATTATTCTTCCAAGCTCTTCCTATCCTGAGAGTTACTAATTTGCTCCTCCTCTATTCTGTTATTCAGTTCACTCGCCTTTTGTATCAAAAACTCACGAAACCATTCTACTTTCGTCGTTTCTCCATGTGGTTGCTCGACTGTGCTGGCTAAGTCCTCTTCCAGCTCCCGAATTTGTTCCTGTGCATCGGCCAATTGTTGTGATTCCCTGTGCACATAATTCTCATGAACCCTGTCTGCGTTGGCTAAGTCCTCTTCCAGTCCCCGAACTCGTTCCTGTGCATCGGCCAATTGTTGTGACTCCTTGTGCACACAATCCTCCTGAACCTCGTCTGCATGCCGCCATGCCTCGTCCAATTCAATTTTCAATTCCTCTATATAGTTATCACCACACCTCCACTGCTCCAAGGCATCCGACAATCGTGTATGAAGCTCGCCAATGTAAGCGTCGCAGTCCTGCCTCGCAGTCCTGCCTCACCCGCCATGACCACGTGGTTTTAACCGGTGGGCGGGAGCGCTTCCCCCGTGCCGCGTGGTTCGTTGCGCTATAATTAGCCCACTCCCGCTTCGTGTCGCGCCGAGATGGAACCGCGCCGCCATTTTGCGACTCCATTTTCTTAATAATTTTCCATTTTTTCCTCCGATCTGCTCAAGCATAAAATCAAATCAAATTTGGACCTTTTTTTGTAACCAATTTGCAAAATGCACCACTGGTCCAAATATCCCGCTCCCGACACCAAATTGTTAACACAATTGGTGTTCTGCAAATTTACAGAGGTGGAAGTGGAGAGTTCGTCGTCCCACACCTGACAGCCAGTGTTAAGGATTCAGCGACAAGGGATTCTCAACCCACTCCGGCCGTCTCCGGGATCTATAACGCCGGCCGGCTCAGCACAGGCCTCGGATCAGGCACTTTCAATCACGATACCAACGTAATCCTTGTACCTTGCCAGTTGGAAAAATAGAACCCCTGGTTACAGACTAGTTTTGTCAGATGCCGAGCGTTTTCTGCCAGTCTGTAACCATTTTGGTTTTATATGCCAATCAAACGGATCGTTCCTCGACGCGACACAAATTAATACGAATTAACCAGATTTATTGGGGAACATCGGGGATCACAACACAAGCAAAATTCACGACAATGTTTTTATTAACAATCCTCAAACCGTTCTTATCTAGGGAACCATGAACTACAGGTTTTGAGGGGGTCGCTACCGAAATATGCCTTAAACAACGTGCAGACAAAGACAGACAGCATGCATGCAAGACAAGACAGAGCACTTGGTGAGGTTTCATGGACGAGAGGACAGCGTCAAAAGCACGAATGTCGCTCACAACAGGCGAATGTCCACGGATTCGAACTCCCAGCTCGAACACGCTGCGTGGCAAGATGGCGGCGTCGTACTCTTCCTTCTCAAGTCACCACGTGCGCACGCCCTCCTCAGCGCGTTCCGGCCCCACGTAATGTGGACGATGGGCCTCAGCCGATCTCTCTCAAGGTCCAGCATACAAATCCAGGCCTGGCCTGTTTTTTTGTTTTTTGTTTTTTTTTGTATACCTTGTCGAGGCTCGTATGAGAGCTAACACACAACTCACAGCAAGGGGGTATGAGACAAGAGGGGCGGGAGTGGAAGGGACAAAACAGTGGGGAACAGACACATTAGGTGAACTGTGGAAGGGAGAGGGATGGGGATGGGACGGAGAACATGGCGAAGAGAAGATGGACATTACAGGGACTTTCAGGAAGGAAAGCAGGGGAATTGAAGGAAGTGGGCTTGGGTGGATTATCGGGGGTAGAAAAGATTGAGGATTTGGATGGGGGAAGATAAGAGGTGGTGGTGAACAGCT
>NW_028222482.1:27500-35000 GCF_056783735.1 Eptatretus burgeri | reverse complement strand
TTGTTAGGTAGTAAGAAGGCTGGAAATAACAATTGTTTTAATGAAGCATCAGCCATTTTAGACCAGTTGATGAACATGAAAATAATTAATAAATCTCAATATAAAGACATTTCATCTCATATTAAATAAGATGAGAAGCACAATCCTGAGTTTTAATTTCACAACAAGCGACCACACATCTTCATTCCCATACCCACTACAACTTGACCCAACAAAAGAATATGAGGCATCTTTATTGTCCATGGAAACTTATAATACCTTATTATATTTAATACAACTCATAAAAATGACAAGTTTAGTTGTAATCCCGGAAGTGGATACAAAACGATAACAGTCTCACCCGGAGCATATGAGATTTCTCAAATATCTTCCGAAATTGCTCGTCTTATGAAAGAACAGGGTGATGAACCAAAAAATATTGTTATAGACATTCAAAAACATACTTCAAAATCAATGATTAAAGTTAAAAATAACTACAAGGTTGATTTCACAATTGATAATTCATTTAGAGAGTTATTGGGTTTCTCCTCAAAAAAAGATTGAAACTAATGGGACGTTTTACAGTGATAATGTCATTCAAATATCCTCAGGAATAAATTCGGTGTTAATTCACTGTGATTTGATTGATGGTGCTTATAATGATGGAAAAAAAAACAAAGACAATATTTTAATTCAGCGCATACTCAACCCCAATTGGTTATAAATTCAATATGGAACCCAAAAATTTGGTTTATCTCCCTGTGTCAGGAAAAACCATACACAGAGTAAATTTTAGGATAACCGACCAAGATAATCGCATGATTTCTTTTAATGGAGAAGTTATATCCATCAGAATTCACCTACGTGAAGTTTTCCAATAAATAAATACGATGGTTATTGTGAGGAAACACGAGTTGGGAAAATATAAAATAATTACAGGGGATGGGATGTTCCTTTCCCCATTCTACAAGGGTGAAGGTATGTATCTTGGTCGAGGATACTATAAACCTAAGAGACAAAGGGGTGTTGGACATCAATTTAGAGGAGATGGGATAATTGATACTCTAATGGGTATTGGTTCAACTATTCTTAAACATAAAGATCTAATTGGTTCAACTGCTTCTGCTGTGGGAAATGTAGCAGATGCTGTAAAGAGCATAAAAGATGCCCAGAAGGAATCTCATAAATTACAAGCAATAAAATAAATTAAGAAAGGCAAAACTCAGTTGTCCCCCCAAGAACGACAGAAAATAATTTGAATACTTGGATCAGGGTTTCAAAAGTTTTAACATCTTTTTTCCTAAATAAATACAAGTATGGAAGCAATTGATAGTATCTATGATTTGGATGATACTATTATTATCTCAAACTCCACTAAAAAAGAAGATTACTTCAAGGAAAATGCAATAACTGGAACAGACTGGAATACGAATGGTACAAAAAGTTTTGAAATAAATTATCAACAAACCTATTTGAATCTATCCGAAAGTTTCTTGTTGTGTAAATTTAAATTCACTAAGGCTGCGACTAACACAAACGCTACACTTGTAAATGATTTCTTCTGGAAAATGTTTGATAGTGTGCGTTTGTATATTGGAACACAAGAAGTTGAAGCGGTTGATTATGTCTCTGCTGTATCTGAAATGATGAAATTTACACTCTATACATTCAGTGATAGAATGGGAAAGGGGTCTGTCGAAGGTTTTATTCCTGATATGTCAACGGGAACAAACATAGACCCTGGATATACTCAAAGGAAAGGGGCGTATATTGATGATACAAAAGCAGAAAATAGTTTTACTGTGGCAGTTCCTCTTAAAGGTATATTTGGATTTTGTGATCATGATAAAGTTCTGTATGGTCTTAAAATTAGATTTCAACTACAAAGGAATGATAATGAAAATAGATTGCTTTTTGGTGTTGGTAATGCTTTTGGTGATCAGAATAAATTTGTAATTGAGGAAATGAGTTGGTATATCAGTGAATATACTCCTAATCTTAAAACAGAAGAGATGTTGAATAGAAGACTTAACTCAAAGAAACCACTCAGTGTATCATACCTCAAAAGAAGATGTCAACACGTTAAACTCAACCAAACTACTTACACGTGGAATTTGGGTATTCTGGAAGGAAAGCCACGATATCTGTGGATCATTTTTAAAATACCTTCAAGATCATTATCATTAATGACACTATCATTAATACCTTCAAGAAAAGGGTATTCGGTATTTTAATAAATATGTTCTACAACATAAGAATGAGGTATTTTCAATAAAAGATTGGCATTATGCTGATGTTGATAAACCGACAACTTTAGATTTAATTAGAATGTTAAATAATGAAAAAATTATAAAGTTAAGAAAAGGTAAGGCTCTTTTAGAAATTCAAAAGAAATTTTATTGGTTTCCTGTTGTAAAAAAAATTATTTTGGATACAGGAATAACAAGAAATCCTGATGAATATATGTATAATATTCTATGGGGTGTAAGCGATTCAAGGATAGTAAGGGATGAGGAAGGAGTTGAAGAAGAGAGGGAAGAGGAGGAAAAAGAGAAGAGGGAGAAGAAAGAGAAGGAGGAAAAGAGAAGAGAGAGAAGGAGGAGAGGGAGAAGAGAGAGAGGGAGGAAAGAGAGAGAAGAGAGAGAGGGAGAGGAGAGAGAGAAGAGAGAGAGGGAGGAGAGGGAGAAGAAAGAGAAGGAGAGGGAGGAGAGGGAGAAGAAAGAGAAGGAGGAAAAAGAGAAGAGAGAGAAGGAGGAGAGGGAGGAAAGAGCGAGACAAAATAAATATCAAAATATGGAAACCAGTGAGATTAAAAAAAGATTAGGGGTATTACAGAAAATAACTCAACCCACCGAGGAGGAAAACAAAGAATTGACAAGTCTATTTGCAATACTTTCGACAAGACTATTAGCATCGACAAGATATGGATTTTAATTCAAGTTTTTCATTTTTTTTTTTCTTAAATAAATGGAGGAGAGAGTGAAGGCATTTCTAAGGATTCTTTATGTTTTAAAAATGAAGATTCAAATGTGCATGTTGGAAACTAAAAAGGTTTTTGCACTCTGCAGGAATTTTTCTCATAAATAAATGAGTTATTGTCTCAAATGTAAAAAGAAAACTAATACTAAAAATATTTCATATATTAAAAGTAAAAATAACAGGGTTATACAAAAAGGTATATGTTCGGTGTGTGGTTCAAAAAAAATCAATTTATCTCCCAACACAAACTAGGAGGAGATATCCAAAAGTTTTTATCAGGAAGTAAATTTACAACTACTGGAATACCAGAAATTACATCTTCTAGGGTATTCTTTCTGTGGCCCAGGCACAAACTTGGATAAAAGATTAGATGAGGCAGACAATCCTAAATCCTGGAGTAAGCCTATCAATAGAGTTGATGAAGTGTGCATGAGACACGATATTGATTATGGGAATACCACAACGTTGCAAGAAAAGCATGAAGCCGATAGAGAAATGTTGTATAATTTGTCTCTGATACAAAAATCCAACCTTGAGAGAAAAAGTTGATCGGTTCATTGTGAAGAAGATGATCAGTGCTAAATTGAAACTTGGTCTTGGAAATTCAAAAAACTTATAGGCTCTAATGATGTTATTAAGACTGAAGAGCAATTAGCTGATGAATTACATAAACCAATATTCACAAAGTTTCAGAGAAGGAAAGTTTATTCCAAGGAAGTAGATTATATCTGGTCTGCTGATTTGATTGAACTCAATAATGATAAGGGGTACAAGTATGCTTTAACCGTTATTGATTTGAGGAAGTAGATATGCGTGGGTTGTACCATTAAAAAACAAAACAGGTAATACTCTTATGTTAGCCTTCCAAAAGATATTTAATAAAAAGTAAGAGAAAACCTAAAAAATTGTGGACTGATGAGGGTAGAGAGTTTTATAACAAGACATTTATGAATTTTCTAAAAATAACAGTATTACATTATACAGTACCTTTAATGAAGGGAAGGCAGTTGTTGTTGAACGTTTTAATCGTACCTTAAAGAGAGAGAGACTATATAAAAAATTCACACAACTCGGTTCACAACAATGGTCATCTTTTATTCAGGATATTGTGGATAAGTATAATGACACGATTCACACGGCAACAAATATGAAACCATCAGAAACATTTACAAAATTAAAATATGAAAAAGAGATTAATGTCAGAAAACCTAAGTTCAAAGTTGGTGATATCGTAAGAATATATAGGTGGAAATCTCATTTTGAAAAAGGTTATACGAAAAGATGGACCAACGAGCTTTTTTAAATTGTTGATGTAATAGATACGGTTCCTTGGACTTATAAGATATATGATTTGGAAGGGGAAGAGATTTTAGGTTCATTTTATTCACAGGAATTACAAAAGACAAAGATAAATTGAAATTTTTTGACTCCGCCCCTTTTTGGCTCCACCCACACAAGCCCCCGCCCACACAAGCCCCGCCCACACAAACCCCACACAAGCTCCACACAACCTCCACACAAAAACTCCACACAAGCTCCACACACACAAACCCCACACAAGCTCCACCCATATTCATCATATTCACATAATTAGTGATTAGTTAATTAGTTCCCCACACACACAACATGTTAATTTAATTAAAAAATTATCCACCCATCCACACAAGCTCCACTCATCCACCCATCCCCCCATCTCTCCACCCATCCATTTATCCACACAACCCTCATCCACATAAGCCTCATCCACATTCACCCCTCCCACACAAGCTCCACCCACATAAACCCCTGCCCATATAAACCCTGCCCACATAAATCCCTCCCACATAAGCCCTGCCTACACAAGCTCCACACAAAACTCCACACACATAAACCCCTCCCACACAAGCTCCACCCACATAAACCCCCGCCCACACAAGCCCCACCCACACAAGCCCCACCCACACACACCCCGCCCACACAAGCCCCTCCCACACACACCCCACCCACACAAGCCCCCACCGAAGCCCCGCCCACACAAGCCCCGCCCACACAAGCCCCACCCCCCCTCATCCCCCCTGTGCGCCCCCACCTTTGACCCACCACCTCCCTCATCCCACCCCCACCCTTCCCCACACACACACACATGGGGAGGGGAGGGATGGGATGAGGGGGTGATGGGTCATTGGGGAGCGCACCTACCCCCCTCCCCCCAACCCCCCCCCCTTTACATCTCTTTTATTCTTTTCTTGTAATTCAGAATCAAGTAATTGTAAACAAAACAAATATAATTTATTAATATTGAAAATATTAAATATTCATTTGCGAGAATGTACAATCTTTCCCAGCAATCTTCTTCAGATGCCTTGTGATTTCGAAACTCAGGCACCATATTCTGTTTTGAAACAAAAAGTGGATAATAATTAGGTTCTATAAAGATAATTACATGGTAATATGAATAAGCCTCGTTGACCACTGAATTAACACACCAGGAGCCTGTCATCCTTTCAAGGTCAATAAAATGAATTCCAGTGTACTGACAAAACCACGTCCAAACTAATGATGCAACCAACATAAGGCGACATTCTAAAGAGAGAGTGATATTAATAATAATTCAGAAATATTTACCTCCAGAAAATCATGTGTTGTACGAGTGATATTAATAATAATTCAGAAATATTTACCTCCAGAAAATCATGTGTTGTACAAGATTGCTTCAACAGCTGATGTTGTGCGATAGTGCTGAAAAAAAATAATAAGTCAAGGGTATAGATGAAGAGACAGACAGGGAAAGCAACACACACACACACACACGCACACACACACACATACACACACACATAGACACACACACACACACACGTGCCTCACCATTGGTTTAATTCATTCGAGATCAGAGACCAGTCATTATAAATCATTGGCCTCTTCAATAAGAGCAGAGAGAGGTAGGTAGAAAGACAGACAGAGAGAGAGGCACACACACACGTGTCTCACCATTGGTTTAATTCCTTCGAGATGAGAGGACGTGATAAGACTTCATGCCACTCATTGTAAATGTCTTTCAATTCTCTTCTAAAATCATTGATCTCTTCAATAAGAGTATTAATTTCATGAACCACGTCGTGATATGTAAACTCAATTTCTTCCAATGCCCTGTCAGGGAAAAAATATATATATATCAGAATTATCATGATTTAATTAATAATCATTTGCTTCATCGTTCAAAGAGAAAAGCATACACAAACTTACCAACTCTGTAGTGGGCTGTTGGCTTCATCGGAAGAAAGATCGTCCATGCCTCAGTTGTAAAAATGAAAATCCCGTCTGGCAGAAACTTTGTCTGGCGAACCGCTTATAAAGCAACGATGAGGAGATTGCTTAATCATTGGGTGTGGGCTCAGGAAATGACAAGCTTCTCTTAATGATCTCATCTGGCCACCGCCCGAGTTGCAAATCATTTTTGTACATAAACCACGCCATAAAAGTTTTGATTCAAATGTTTTCAGTTCGTGTTCTGAGATAAAATATAAACACGAGACCTTGTCTCACAGAATAGTTCCTATTTTTCACAGCATGACAGTCCAAAACCACTTCCTCATTCACACAGCATGGCCGTGTCAAAAAAAACACTTCCTCATTTTCACGGCATGAACTGAAAACATTTGAAACAAAACTTTTTTTATGGCATGGTTTATGTACAAAAATGATTTGCAACTCGGGCGGTGGCCAGATGAGATCATTAAGAGAAGTTTATCATTTCGTAATGGCACAAAAGGGGTATCTTAAAAAATATAAAGATTCAAATGTTTTGTTTTTCAATATTTTAGATGGGGATTATTGTGCAAAGAAAATTAAACTATTGAAGGAATTTGAGAATGAACAAATGTTTATAGGTTCAATGAGTGAGCTAAACAATATGCATTGGTTATTTGATAAAGAGTGCCCCGAGGCTTAGACGTTTCAGATATTTCTTTAGAATCACCTTTAACAAATCTTTATCTTGTTGTATGGGTTATTTGATAAAGAGTGTCCCGGGGCTTAGACGTTTCAGATATTTCTTTAGAATCACCTTTAACAAATCTTTATCTTGTTGTATGGGTTATTTGATAAAGAGTGTCCCGGGGCTTAGGCGTTTCAGATATTTCTTTAGAATCACCTTTAACAAATCTTTATCTTGTTGTATGGGCTATTTGAATAGAGAGCCCCTAAGTTAAAAGGGGAAATAAAAAAATGACCGTTTTTACAGCCATTTTTCCCTGCTGTGCAGGGGTTTGGCTTTTTCTTGAGGCAATGTTTTATGGCCGGATGCCCTTCCTGACACTAACCCTGGTCGCCTCTTACGACACACAGGGATATGGTACACCTATTCTAACCGAGGCATACACCGGGACCAGTACACTGGCACTCATTTCGCCGACCTCGGAAGGATGGCAGGCTGAGTCAACCCCCTGGTGTTAATTCAGCAGCCAACGGGATTTGAACTCAGGACCCTGGGATCCCAAGCCGCCACCCTAACCACTAAGCCAACACCAGGCTCCAGGTTAAAAGGGGAGACAAATAAATATA
>NW_028222482.1:0-7500 GCF_056783735.1 Eptatretus burgeri | reverse complement strand
ACACGCCCTTTTATCGCCACGAAGCTTCGCCCCTCAGGGGTGGTGCCGTGGTGGGCTTTTTTCACCTGAAATCAGCGCCCTCCCTTACTTCACCTTTGACCCTTTACCCAGGCTGGATCCACCCCTCCTCCTTCCTGGGAGGCCGTTGTGGTTGTTGAAGTAGTGGTGTGGTTGGCGTTTTGGAGAAGGTGGTGAGGAGATGCTTGTTCATTTGTGGTGATGTTGGTGAGGAGATGGTGAGATGTCGTGGTTGGCGCTGTGGTGGGGATGGCGTGGTTGTTGAGATTCGGTTGTGGTTGTTGAGATGTGGTTGTTCCAAAAAAAGATAGCAAAAGAATAATCCTTCCTCAAAGATCACAGCCCGGTTACACGAATAAATCCCTTTGGACATCGGTGTGGAAATCTACTCTGAACACACACTTATCGACATCACTGATCTCTGGGAAACCTGAATGGTGTTGTGTAAATTTCCACAACCGTAACACTACCCCCTCCCCTATTTACAGACTCGTCCCTAGTCGTCAAATTTTTGTGTGCCTTCACCCCTAGTACGATTTACCTTCGGATGCCTGAGTGCAACATTTGGTGTATTCGTGTCACAAAAGGAAATAGCCTACAGGCTGAGTTATGAACGAAACAAACTCACTCATACAGATGACTTAACTAAATTGCCAGTGCTACGACACACATGCAGGGGGAGCAACTCATGTACAATTTACCCTTAACTTAACCTTAACCTTATAAATTTACACTAAACCATGGCCCAGGACTGATGGACTCTGTGGGAAAAAGGCACATAGCAAAGGTTTTTCAGGTGGGTGAGTGCTCAGCAGCTTGAAGGCAAGATGTCTTCAGGGCCGTATTCAAAACGGCCCCCTTCTGGTACGTTCTTCTTTCTTTTTGTTTGTTTCTTCAGCTGCTTAAGGCAACTCACCCCAACCCGGCGGTTATGTGCCATCCCACAGGCCATTTTTGAAGCAGGGAGCCAGGCTGCCCAAACACAGTCTCTGGCTCATGAAACAAATGCAGTGTGAACAGGGAATGTGGCCAGCTGCCCAATGCAGTCCTCGGCCTCCCCCTTGAAATGAGCGCAGTGAACACAAAACGGTGCATGGGCTGCACCAATGCAGTCCCCGTGTACGGCTGCCTCCAAGGCAGTCCCTGCAGAACACTGGATGGTCACTGACGCATATGGTAATGGATGCAATGGGGCAAATGCAAATAAGGGCTAGCAGGCATGGGGTCAAGGCAGAGGCAGGCAGACAAGGCATGGCAAAGCAAGGCCGGAACAGGTCGCTGTAGCAAAACACAGGCCGGCAGGTGAAGCTGGCCGGTCTGAAGGCGGGCTCGGACCTACCCTACTGTCTCCCTCCCAACCTATAGCCTTTGCCTGTCTCTGTCCATACCCACTCCCTTAATTTGCAAAACGAAATTTAGCCCCATCTTATTCTTTTTTTTCCTTTTTAATTCGTCTCCCTAATCCCCTTTATTGTCTCTGTCCGGCTAACCTATCCTGTAACCTTGCCTACTCCCAACCCCTACGCTCCCTTCCTGGAGGGGAATAAGGGAGAGCTGGAGTCCTGTCTTGAGGCCCAATTAAGCCTCAGAATGGCCTCCTCAGACTTCAGCAATCTTTTTACCCAAAGTGGGTCCAGCGGCCCACAACGAAAGCGAAGGAATGGATGGTGCGGAGGGGTACACGTCTCTATCTACCCCAACAGTTATTAACCTTTAACCACCCCGGGGTTTTCCAAAAGCGCCTGTCGCTTAAACTATTGGTTCTACCAACAAAGATTCCCGTCGCCTGTGTTGGTGTCCTCACAAATTTGGGCCTTGCCCTGAAATTTTCCCTCGTGCCCTCGCACGGTCTCATGGCTGGGACGCGTGGCTCCCTTGGCAGGAACTACCCTCTGCCGATTCTCCAACCATGGCAACCCCGGGTCCTGCGACTGTCTCCGAGCCTACCAGCTCCCTTAAACCTAGGGAGTGCTCTCCTTGGCTACTCCCCCTCGATGCTCACGTGGCAGGCTGGCGCCACGGGCCCCTTTCCCGGGTGCCCGTGCCCACGACACTGCCCACGTGGCTATTGGTGCAACGGGCCCGGCATCATGTGGGCCCACCTGTGCCCACTACGCTATGCCGGCCCATCTTGGACGCTTGGCCTATGAGCCCAGTGCCTGGGGTACCCACTAAGCGAAACTCACCATTCACAGCCACACTCCCAGCCTGTCAACAGGACTCCTGCACCCCTCCAAACGGGTTTCGAGCCTGCATTCGCACCAACAGCAAAACGACCTCCATCGATCTATAATTCTAGCAATCCGTGTGTCTGTCTGTCTGCGACCGCCGTTTCTTGACGACCGCCTGTCCGATCTCATTGAAACTTGCCAGGAATATTGCTGGGGACCCGCAGATGTGCCTTTTCGAGGTTTGATATCGATCGGACGAGCGGTTCCCAAGTTACGGCCATTTTATTGCTTTTTCAGTGTTGAAAAGGTGTATATATGGCAGCTGAAGGTGTCATTCCACCTTATCGTGCCATTTTTTCCCAAATTATTAATAACCAGACGACCACCAGGCCGATCGGATTGAAACTTGCCAGGAATATTGCCGGGGCCCCGCGGATGTGCCGTTTCAAGGTTTGATATCAATCGGACAAGCGGTTCCCAAGTTACGGCCATTTATCTGTCAACCAATGACAGGACACGGTGCTATGACATCACGAATGACGTCACAATTAATGTTCGTTTAATTATTTATTTATTTTTTATTTTTTGGGCACGATTGACGTCACAAGTCTCTTTCTTCTCCGTTTGGTATGACGTCACAATCGACACTGGGGACCTGAGTATGTGCCTTATTATTTATTATTATTATTGTTGTGCTTGGTAGACATTTGTGAATACATTTACAGAGAGAGGGGTGAGAGAGGAGGGGGGAGAGAGGAGGGGGAGAGAGGAGGGGGGAGAGAGGAGGGGGAGAGAGGAGGGGGAGAGAGGAGAAGGGAGAGAGGGGGGAGAGAGAAGGGCGAGAGAGGGGAGAGAGAAGGGCGAGAGAGGGGGGAGAGAGAAGGGCGAGAGAGGAGGGGAGAGAGAAGGGTGAGAGAGAGAAGGGTGAGAGAGAAGGGTGAGAGAGAAGGGTGAGAGAGAAGGGTGAGAGAGGGGGAGAGAAGGGGGGAAAGAGAGGGGAGGGAGAGAGGGGGGCAAGAGAGGAGGGGGGACAGAGGAGGGGGAGAGAGGAGGGGGAGAGTGGGGGGAGAGTGGGGGGAGAGTGGGGGAGAGTGGGGGGAGAGAGGAGGGGGGAGAGTGGGGGGGGAGAGTGGGGGGGCGAGAGAGAGCGGGCGTCACAATTCTTCTTCTTCATTTGATATGACGTCACAATTGATGCTGGGGACTTGATACTGCAGGCACGAAGCTGCACATACTGGCACGCACCTACGGGCACGCCCCTACGGGCCGCACTAGTTTTGTCAATTTGACTAACCCACTATCTAACATTACTCTGACCCCAGGGTCTCTTGGCTGGGAATCACTCCTCCCCCCAATCACTCATCGCACCATGCATTCCACATTCACTCCATACACTCAGGCCCGCTGGCCCACACTCACTCAACATGTTTCAATCCATTTCTCACATCGCTGAACTCTGCCATTCTTCTTCACTAAATCCCTCAACTACCTCATGCTCCCTCGTCATCCCTTACAATACAGCACATTCCTTTTAACTCTACGTAGCTAAGCTACTCCCCACTACACATCCAAAGTCTGTCCTTGTCTTCCAAATCATTTTCCTTACTCTAAATTTAGACTGAAATCCCTCTAACTAATCCATTCCAAAGGCCCCATGAGCACTTGTCCCTGCACTAACCCTTCCCCCTAACTAGTGGTGTTCCTGTGCCCAAGGCAAGGGGGTCTTCCCACTCCCTTGCCCAGGGAATCCTGTTTACTCGAAACGGTGAGGCTTGCTTTCCTCTTTTTTTTTTTCTATGCGCGCACCAGCGCGGCAACTCGCAACCTGCGCTCTTTCCCCCGTAACGTCATGGCAGCTGTTCGTGCTTCGTGCACCTCCTCCCTTCTCGGACGGTGACATCCGGCAGGGATTCCCCTCCTGCCGGATTCCAACCTCCGTGCAGCCACGACGTTACCCTGTGCATCCCAAGCAAGCCTCCCGTTTCGAGGGGTTCCCCATGCGAGCACATGTGCTCTGCTCATGGAGCTTTACACACACGCTCACCTGGAGAATCCATCCGATCCAAATTCATCTATCCAGCCTAGCTTCTGTCCGTCCACGGGATCGGCTTACATCCACCACGGGCGTTTCCGGACCGGATTTCACTCGCGCAGGCGCGCACGCGGCGGCCTCGTGTGAAGTACAGCACGGACGCCGCGCGCGCTGCCGTGCGAATCCGGCATGGTACTCGAAACAGCTATGTCCGCGACTAGGCCCTTGTCCCTCGTCTGGCACCGTCCTCGTCGCCATTCAACATACGCACTCCCGTGTGCCATGATGCTTACACACCTCTCCATGACACTCTCATTCAGGCACGCGGTTGTGTGTCCCCGCATACCAACCGTCATCTCTCCTTCACACCGCGACCTCACACACGCGGTTCCTCTTACACACGGCCTTTCACTCACGCAAGCCATTTCACTCACACACGCGGTTTCTTTCAAACACCGCCTTTCACCCACGCTCTGCGCGCGTTTCAGCACGCATTCCGCTACACTCGTAAACACACACACCAGGACAACCACGCTGGTGATTCGTGCTACCACAATGGGTCCCGTGGCCTTCACACACCCCAAGCTCCGCGTGTACCCATTCACAGCACTCGCCCCCTCTAACTCGCACGGAGCGACCGAACTCACCTCGTCGCAATCCGCTTCAAGGGAGCATCGCGTCTCCCCTCGTTCCTGAAGAAGGCTATCCTGCCGCTTGCACCGGGTCACGACATTCCGCCAGCTCACCCTCATTGTCCCTCGCGAACTCCATGTGTGTGCGTTCGTCTTTAGTTCCATTTAATCCACCCTCTATCTCCCGTATCTCTGTTATTTCTTTTAATTCCTGCGTCTCCCTTTGTGTCTCTGTTAATTCCGTCACCTTGTTCATTACCTCCGTTTCTTCCTGGCTTTTCGTCTCTTTTAATTTTTCGGATGTCGTCACGTGTCTCGTCTTACAGGTTTCAGTCACCCGGGCTCCCGTTATTATTTCCACAGTCTCCATTTTCAGGGTTTGCCCTAATTGTTGTTTCATCCGACGAGTAATGTCAATCAAGTCCCGCACCACGAACGTTCCTCCCTGTGGTGATGTCACACATCCCCTATTATTGTGCTGTTCTACTTCCTGGCTCCATTTTCTTTCCCATTTGAGTCGTTATTCCTCTCTGAGCCCCCTTAGTTGTTCATTATCTTTCCGGAGCTTGTCCATCTCTGTGGACTCCAACTTTGCTCTCTCCTCGAGTTGGTTAATTTCAAATTGATATCGTTTTTGTTTTCTCTCCCACTGTTCCTCATGTTCTTCATTCTCCAATCTCATAGTTTCGAGCTCCTTTTCCTGCTTCATTCGTTGTTCTTTCACGACTCTTCCTTATTTCCTCTCCCACTGTCTCTCATGTTCTTCCTTCTTCAATCTCGTGGTTTGCAACGCGAGGCTCCACAGCATGAACCAGCAAACCGATTTCGATGAAACTTTGCCAACAGGTCCCATATGGGGTGGGAATGTGCGCGTTTGAATTTCATTGCCGAGAAACCACCCGTTGCTGTGCAGCGGCCGAAAAACCATGTGCAGTATTTTCAATACTTGTCCTTCAGTTTTGAATGTAGAGAAACGAGACTTCGGAATTAAATACTTCGAGATATAAAGAAAATTTTACAAGAGCCGATTTTTGATTGAGGTTTTATTTTTCAAATGGCAGTCCTTCAAAAATTGGGTGTCTATTTACCGTCATTTTTTTATGAGGGGCTTAGGAAAGTGGGTGGAGCTTCGGGAAAGTGGACATGGTTGATGAAAAGTGGGAGTGGCGTAGGAAAGTGGGAGTGGCGTAGGAAAGTGGGAGTGGCGTAGGAAAGTGGGCATGGCTCATGGAAAGTGGGCGTGGCTTATGAAAATATTGTGCGGCTCCGGAGGTGTGGTCAAACAAGAGCATTGAGAGAAGTTTATCGGGTTTTCCGTGTGTGTGTGTGTGTGTGTGTGTGTGTGTGTGTGTGTGTGTGTGTGTGTGTGTGTGTGTGTGTGTGTGTGTCTGCAACCCGAGGCTCCACAGCACAAACCAGCAAACCGATTATTTTTCAAATGGTAGTCCTTCAAAAATGGGGTGTCCATTTACCGTCATTTTTTATGAGGAATGTCAGTTGGCAAAATACGCAATAGGAAAAATCTTGCCAGGCAGAGGAACAATTGTATGTGAACCAATACGTCTTGGCAATGAATCTTCGTCGGTGGATCGGTCAGAATGAAAAGCATCGTATCCAGCGCTTCGATGCAAGCAAATCCCTCGTCGCTTACCGGCTTGTCTCCCTTTTTTTGTTTCATTTGTTGTTCTTTCAGTACTCTTTCTTGTTTCCTCTCCCACTGTCTCTCATGTTCTTCCTTCTCCAATCTCGTGGTTTCCTTCAATTGGTTAATCTACCTTTTTTGCTTCATTCGTTGTTCTTTCACTACTCTTTCTTGTTTCCTCTTCTTAAGTCTTGCTCTGGCTTCGAGCCGTTTGATCTGCACAGTGTGGTTCCTTAACGTTTCATTGTCTGTTCTCTTTCTTTCCTCTCTTAACATCCTCAGTCCGTTTTGTAGTTCCGTCTCTTTGTTTTGGTGTTTCCGTAACTCCGAAGCTTTTTTCCATAATTCCTCTCTCATCTCCTCACCACTTGTGCATTCTTGCTTTCTCCATTCGTCCATTCTCTTACCGTGTCCCATGCTAATTTCTAGTTTTGTTTTCCATTCTTCTTCCAAGTTCTCTCTATCCCGGCAATTACTAATTTGCTCTTCCTCTATTCTTTTGTTCAGTTTGCTCTTCTCTTGTTCCAACTTATGGGTACTCCCTTCTACTTTCCTCATTTCTTCCTGTAGTTCCCTGAACTGTCTCGAGTTTTCCAACAATTCTTCCTTCCTTTGCTCCAGAGATTTCTCTCCTCTTTTTATCTTCTGTTCTCGGCTTTCTCTTATCTGATTGCCTGATCTTACCTCTTCCTTCAGTTATTTTAATTCCAAATTGTGTTTCTGTTTTTCCTCTTCCAGCTTTGTTTCCCATTCTTCCTCCAGTTGTGCCTGAAGCTTGCCAATGTTCGCCTGCCTCGCCCACGTGGTTTGAATCGTTGGTTGGGAGCCCCCGCCTTGTATTATGCTGTTCGTTGTGCTATTAATAGCAGCCCGCTCCGTGTTGCACTGAGGTGTGGCCGCACCGCTATTTTGCGACTTTGAGTTTGTTTGCCGGCAAAGTTCATGCTCAGTATATGAGAGTAAGCGCCCCCACTGACTACAATTAGTGGTGGGGTTATAATAAAA